>NW_022436968.1:24953968-25073044 GCF_009761245.1 Sapajus apella | reverse complement strand
CTGAGATTACAGACATGTTCGACCATGCCTGACTAATTTTTATATTTTTAGTAGAGACGGGGTTTCTCCATGTTGGCCAGGCTGATCTTGAACTCCTGATCTTAGGTAATCCGGCCCCCAAATTGCTGGTATTACAGGCGTGAACCACTGCACCCAGCCAGGTTTTTTGTTTTTGTCTTTTTTTTTTTTTTAAAGGAAACAAAACAGAACATCCTGTCCAACATGGTGAAACTTCATGTTTACTAAAATTAAAAAAATTAGCCAGGCATGATGGTGCACACTTGTAGTTCCAGCTGCTTAAGAGGCTGAGGCAGGGGAATAGCTTGAACCTGGGAGGCAGAGGTTGCAGTGAGCTGAGATCATGCCACTGCACTCCAGGCTGGCGACAAAGCAAGACTCTGCCTCAAAAAAAAAAAAAAAAGAGGTTTCAGATTGGTGGAGTTTACAAACAAGTTTATTATAAGAAAATAATATTTAACAAGGGAGGGTCCTTTAAACCTCAAGAGAGTCAGAGTGAAGCTCTCAGAGAGAACTCTGGCTACCTAATTATCTGGCTAAGTTGCCATCTTAAAGGACACATGGGAATCAGGGATAAGTATCTGAAGGGGCAGAGACTTGCTTGGCATCTTAATAGTTAAAAATAATTTACTGAGAGTAGGCAGTATACCTACAAAAAAAAATTAAAAATTAGCTGGAGGTAGAGGCTTGCACCTGTAATCTCAACTACTTGGGAGGCTGAGGTGGGAGGATTGCTTGAGCCACAGTACTCCAGGCTGAGGTGAACTATGATCTCACCACTGTACTCCAGCCTGAGCGACAGAGCTAGACTCCGTCTTTAAAAAAACAGCAAGAGCCGGGCGTGGTGGCTCAAGCCTGTAATCCCAGCACTTTGGGAGGCCGAGGCGGGTGGATCACGAGGTCAAGAGATCGAGACCATCCTGGTCAACATGGTGAAACCCCGTCTCTACTAAAAATACAAAACATTAGCGGGGCATGGTGGCACGTGCCTGTAATCCCAGCTGCTCAGGAGATTGAGGCAGGAGAATTGCCTGAACCCAAGAGGCGGAGGTTGCAGTGAGCCGAGATTGCGCCATTGCACTCCAGCCTGGGTAACAAGAGTGAAACTTCGTCTCAAAACAAAACAAACAAACAAACAAACAAAAAAAACCAGCAAGAATTGGCTGTGCACTGTGGCTCACACCCGTAATCCCAGCAGCTTGGGAGACTGAGGCGGGTGGATCATCTGAGGTCGGGAGTTCGAGACCAGCCTGACCAACATGGTGAAACCCTGTCTCTACTAAAAGTACAAAAATTAGCTGGGCGTGGTGGCATGCGCCTGTAATCCCAGCTACTCAGGAGGCTGAGGCAGGAGAATTGCTTGAACCTGGGAGGCAGAAGTTGCAGTGAGCTGAGATTGTACCACTGCACTCCAGCCTGGGTGACAGAGGGAGACTTGGTCTCAAAAAAAGAATTAGTTTCTATTCTTTCTAGATTGGAAACTCAGTGCTATGCTGACTTCCTCATAATGTGTGAAACTTCTAAATAACTTTTAAATATAGTAAAGTCACTGTATGTCTAAGTACAAATGCCATATCCACTACAATATATTTTAATAATTAGTTGCCTATATTTTTGTGCTCTTTTTTAGTCATGTTGTTTTATGATGAATATGGAAAATATTTTATGTGTGAAACTACAAGAATAAACTTTCTTACACATTAACTGGTTAACTCTTATTGATATTTTTTATGAAATGTATTTGTTGCAGATGTTTATAAATGATACCAATTCCTCATATTTTAAATTGTATTACTTTATTATTGAAATACAAAAGTGACTATATTATTGATAAATATTAAAAATAACATTGTAATCACCTTTACAGAAACAATAAGAATGTAATAAAAGTATTAAAAGCTATAGCTAAATTTTAGAATATTTTTGCATTTTGTATGATTTTTTTCAGTGAGTTTATTAGCTTTATTGCTTATCTTATTAAAATGTATTTTTATTATGATAAAAAAAGTAGATTTAGTATCTTATATTTAAATTTCTGAAGGAGTCGGGCAGGTGAGTTAAGTACATGAGGTCAAGTAGTAGACAAATTTCTTTAGAGACAGAGTTTAGCTCTTGTTGCCAGGCTAGAGTGCAATGGCACAATCTCAGCTCACGGCAACCTCTGCCTCCCAGGTTCAAGTGATTCTCCTGCCTCTGCCTCCTGGCTAATTTTGTATTTTTAGTAGAGACAAGGTTTCTCCGTGTTGCTCAGGCTAGTCTTGAACTCCAACCTCAGGTGATCTGCCTGCCTCAGCCTCCCAAAGTGCTGGGGTTATAGGCATGAGCCACCTCGCCCAGCCCTGACAAAAAATTTTAACAGGTAATAAGCAATAGCTAGAACTAGGTCAAACTAGAACATATATATGTCATCTATTGGGAGCAGACTATGCTGATTGCTGTGTAGAAATGGGGCACAGTGCCAGATACGGTGATTTTTTTCCCAAGAAAAATTTAATTCTGGATTTTATATGTTGTTCATTCAGACTAAACATATTTGCAGCAAACAGATCACCCACAAATTGCTACTCTGAAAACTTCAATTATGTTCTAGTATTTTTAGGCAACTGATGAATTTTTTTTTTTTTTTTTTTTTTTTTTTTTTCTTGCCTCCCTGTGTGCTGGGACTGCAGGTGTGAGCCACCACGCCCAGCAGTTTTATTCATATATACATACTGTTTTGAGACGGAGTCTTGCTCTGTCTCCTAGGCTGGAATGCAGTTGTGTGATCTTGGCCCACTGCAACCTCCGCCTCCAGGGTTCAAGCGATTCTCCACCCCTCCTGACCACGTAGCTGGGACTACAGATGCCCAACACCACACCCAGCTAATTTTTGTATTTTTAGTACAGATGGGGTTTCACCATGTTGGCCAGGCTGGTCTTGGGTCTTGAACTCTGGACCTCAAGTGGTCCACCTGCCTCAAAGTGCTGGGATTATAGGCGTGAGCCACTGTGCTTAGCCTATTCATTTTTATAATAGTTTTTTCAGTGTCTTAAAAGTTACTCTCTTCTTAATTTTTGTGGGTATAATAGGTATATTTATGGATTACGTGAGATATTTTAATACAGGCATGCAATGCATAATAATCACTTTAGACAAAATGGGGTATTCATCTCCTCAAGCATTTATGCTTTTTGTTACAAATTATCCACTTATACTCTTTATTTTTAAATATACGATTAAATTATTTTTAACTATCATCAGTCACCCATTGTGCTAGCAAATACTAGGCCTTACTCATAACTATTTTTTTGGACCCGTTAAACATCCTTACTCCCACCCCCACTAACCTCTAAAATGTCTAGTAACTGTCTCTCTAGTCTCTTATTTCCAAGAGTTTAATTGTTTTAATTTTTAGCTCCCACAAATAAGTGAGAACATGTGAAGTTTGTCCTTCTCTGCCTGGCTTATTTTACTCACTGTAATGATCTTCCAGTTCCGTCCATGTTATTGCAGATGACAGGCTCTCATTCTTTTTTATAGTTAAATAGTACTCCATTGTGTATATACCACTTTATTTTTTCTTTTTGAGCCAGAGTTTCACTCTGTTGCCCAGGCTGGAGTGCAGTGGTGTCATTTTCGGTCACTGCAACTCTGCCCCCTGGGTTCCAATGATTCTCCTGCCTCAGCCGCCCAGGTCTGGGATTACAGGCACCATGCCCCACTAAATTTTGTATTTTTAGTAGAGATGGGGTTTCACAGTGTTGGCTGGGCTGGTCTGGAACTCCTGACCTCAAGTGATCCCCCTGCCTTGGCCTCCCAAAGTGCTGGGATTACAGGCATGAGCCACTGCGCCCAGCCAAAAATTTTGAGTGACCCGAATCCCCAGATCCCAGGGTAACAGCGTTGGGGAAAAGCTGATGGTGCCAGAGGTAATGGCAGCAGAACAGCCCACCTCACCTCCTTCAGGCTGCTCAGTGAGGCAGGAAAGCAGAGAACTTTCTTATACCACTCAGCAGCCTGAAGGGCCTCACTCCCTATGAAACCTCAGAAAAGTTGAAGACTTGAAGGCTCCAAGGGGTCACTTAATGCAGCAGTCCACCGACAGTGTCTGCCTTAGGGACCACCCAACCAGCACTAATATCCTTCTGGTCCATTTTTCTTCTTAGAGTTTTGCTCTGTTACCCAGGCTGGAGTGCTGTGGTGCGATCTGGGCTCACCGCAACCTCTGCCTCCCAGGTTCAAGCGATTCTCTTGACTCAGCCTCCTGAGTAGCTGCGACTACAGGTACGACCACCATGCTCAGCTCATTTTTGTATTTTTAGTAGAGATGGGGTTTCAACATGTTGGCCAGGCTGGTGTCGAACTCTTGACCTCAGGTAATCTGCCCACCTTGGCATCCCAAAGTGCTGGGATTACAGGTGTGAACCACCATGCTCGGCCCCTATATACTTTAGTAATCTGTTAATAGACAATGTTACTTCCAAATCTTGGGTATTGTGTATAGTGCTGCAATAAACCTAAGAGTGAAGATACCTCCTCGATTACTGATTTCCTTTCTTTTGAGTATATACCTAAGAGTGGGATATGTTATAATAATTTTTAATGTATAATATATTCATGTGGTATAAAGTTGAAAACATATGAGGTTATAAAGTGAAAAATCTTAGCCCTCTTTTCCAGTTACCCATTTTCTCTCTCCCTAGATGATGCTTTGTTAAACAAGCAAATATATACTTGTAAAATTTAATTTGTTTTTGGAGACAGAGTCTCAGGCTGGAGTGCAGTGGTGCTACCACACCTCACTGCAGCCTTAAAGTCCTAGGCTCAAACTGTCTCTAGGGCTACAGGTCCATGCCACCATGCTTGGCCCCACTTTCATTTTACTCTCTTCATTTAAAAATATGCAAAGACAGTAAACCATACACAAGTCTGTACCTTGCTTGTTTGTTTTTAATAGAAACAAAGTTCTCCCTATGTTTCCCAGGCTGGTCTGGAACTCTTGGGCTCAAACAATCTTCCTGCCTCGGCCTTCCAAAGTGCTGGGATTATAAGCATGAACCACCATGCCTGGGTGACTTTCTTTTTTTTTTGATACAGGGTCTCGCTCTGTTGCCCTACCTGGAGTGCAATGGCACGATCTCAGCTCACTGCAACCTCTGCATTATAGGCTCAAATGATCCTCCTGCCTCAGCCTCCCAGGTAGCTGGGACTACAGGCATGTGCCACCACGCCTAGCTAATTTTTGTGTTTTCTATAGAGACAGGATTTTGACATATTGCCCAGGCTGGTCTGGGACTCCTGGACTCAAGCAATCCACCTATCTCAGCCTTCCAAAGTGCTGGGATTGCAGGTGCGAGCCACCGCATCTAGCCTTTTTTTTTCTTTTTCATTTAACAAATAAGTTCACATTTACATATTTTAGGACATAGTTCTTCCTATCTTGGAGACTGCAGTACATGAACAGATTCCTCATTCTTTTTAATAGCTTTGTATACTCTACAGGTATAAAGTAGTTTACCTGTACATTTTTGTTAATTTATTTTATATGTTACATAGTATAAATTATATATACATTATTATCAGAATTTCTATTTATATAAAGGTACATATTTATATAAATAGGTTTACATTTGTATAAATATAAATATATATTATATAAATATAGGGGTGTGTGTGTATATATATATGTATATATTTACATAACCTTTCCCTCCTTGATGGACAACTTATGAATAAGTTGAACAACATCGAATAACCTTGAACATATCTTAATTTGCAAATGTGTAAGGATGTACAGAAAGTAAATTCCTAGAGTGGAATTACTGAGTCAGAGGGTATTAAAGGCATTTGTAATATGGATATTTGTTGTCAAATTGACAATTAAGTAGTTCTATCAATTTATCCCTTTACTAGCAGCAACAGTGAATAAGGTCAACATTTTTTATTTTTGTCACTTCAATTGGTGAAAAAATGTTACCTTTGTAATTTTAACATGTAAGATTATGACTTCTGATAGATAGTATTTCCTTTCATGGAGGGTTTTTTTCTTTTTTTTTTGCGCATATGAGGGGGACGGAGTTTCGCTCTTGTTACCCAGGATGGAGTGCAATGGCGCGATCTCGGCTCACCGCAACCTCCGCCTCCTGGGTTCAGGCAATTCTCCTGCCTCAGCCTCCTGAGTAGCTGGGATTACAGGCACGCGCCACCATGCCCAGCTAATTTTTTGTATTTTTAGTAGAGACGGGGTTTCACCGTGTTGACCAGGATGGTCTCGATCTCTTGACCTCGTGATCCACCCGCCTCGGCCTCCCAAAGTGCTCGGATTACAGGCTTGAGCCCCCGCCCCTGGCCCGGTTTTTTTTTTTTTTAAGCGTAGTGAGACAGGGTCTCGCTATGTTGCCCAGGCTGGAGTGTAGTGGTTGTTCACAGGCACAATCCCACTGCTGATCAGCACGGGAGTTTTGACCTGCTCTGTTTCCGACCCTGGCCGGTTCACCCCTCCTTAGGCAACCTGGTGGTCCCCCCCTCCCGGGAGGTCACCATATTGATGCCGAACTTAGTGCGCGGACACCCGATCAGCAAAGCGCACTGCAGCCCAGAACTCCTGGGCTCAAGCGATCCTCCCACCTCAGCCTCCCAAGTAGCTGGGACCCGGCTTCATGGAGGTTTTTTAAAAGTAATTCTTATTACTGTAGAATCATTTTTTTCATTTAGCTTTTAACAAATTTTTTCATGCAATTTAAAAAATGCCTATTCTCATCACAAATTAATTTAATTAACTGTTGTGTTAGACATTTAGGTTGTTTGTGCTTTCTGTTATTTAAAAAAATAAAACAAAAAACCCAAGGACTATGTTAAGTGGTTGCCTTTACAGATATTCCAATACACAGCATTACTAAAATGTTAAAAGGTGCAATGAATATGAATATATTCAAGGCTCTTGGTATGTAATGCTAAGTTGCTTAAGAAAACTGCTGGTACCTTTTATGTTTTTTTGTACTTCATTTTTTGTGAATTTACTGCTCATATACTCTTAGGTGGTGTTTCAGCTTTAATTTGATAGAGGGACAGTGAGAGGTTTTGGTTGTCACAGTGACTGATAGTTAATAGTCAGGGCAAGGGTTGCTTAAGATTCTGTGGTGAGTTGGATAGCCCTACTAAATGAATTGCTCTGGTGCCCCCATTCCTAAGCACTGTTATACAGTAAGAAAATTAATACATTGTGATAGTTGCTGAGAATATTTTCTCCAATTTTTTACTTTTTAATTTCACATAGACAAGTAGAAATAATCATTTTTTTTCATTAGTTCAAATCTGTTTTTTATTTACTTCATTAGTGAATCTAAAGAGCTATTTAATATCCAGAGTTCAGGTAAATATTCTTAGTTTTTGTTTTGGAAGGAGGTACACATTTTGTGAGGAAAATAAAAATTCTTTTTGTTGTTGTTGAAACAGGGTCTCACTCTGTCACCCAGGCTGGAGCACAGTGGCTCGATCTTGCAACCTCTGCCTCCCAGGCTTAAGTGATCCTCCTACTTCAGCGTCCGCAGTAGCTGGGACTATAGGCATGTGCCACCATGCCTGGCTAATTTTTGTATTTTTTGTGGAGACAGGGTTTCGTCATGTTGCCCAGGCTGGTCTTGAACTGTAGGACTCAAGCAATCTGCCTGCTTCGGCCTCCCAAAGTGTTGGGATTACAGGTGTGAGCCACTGCTCCTGCCCTCCTAAGCTCTTTAACTGTTAAACAGCAGTCCTAGTTGAGTATCTCTTACCCAAAATGCTTTGGACCATATTATTTCAGATTTTAGAATGTTTGCAATGTACTTACCAGTTGAACCTTCCAACACTGAAAATCCAAAATGCTACAGAGAGCATTTCTTTTGGGCATCTTTTTGGCACTCAAAAACTTTAGGATTTGGGGTTTTCAGATTTGGGATACTCAGTCTGTAGTAGTCATGACAGTGAGACACTTTAAAAAATGTCATTGAAAAACAAAAATAAGAAAAAAGAAAAAAAAAAGTCATTGAAGATTTTAATTACATGCTTACCTGACTTTCTTTCGTAAGTCTGCTGTATAAAACCTAGGAAATGCAAAAACTAAAATAAAAATCACTTATAACTCATTTACTTAGAGATAGACTCTATTTCCTATTTTGTTTTACTGTGCAGATATTTTAAATTTTTATCAATTTTAAGTTTTGAGAAAGTAATACATGAACATATACTTATTGCAGAAATTCAAACCTTATACATAAAGCTGAAGTCTCCCTAAGACTTCCATTTCTAGACCCAGTCCCTTTTGCAGAGCTTCTGTGAGAAGTTTGGTATATGTAGTATTCTTAAGATCTCTGTCTCTGTAGAAATAGGGAATTATGGTGTTAAAAGAAATACATACGATTTACTTTTTTTTTCTTTTCAGCTAAACAGGTTTCTTGGCTTGTGTTACGATGAGACTTTTAACTGCCACATAGTATTAAATAGCATGTTTATACCTTAATTTGTTCAGTTTCTCTCCTATTGTAAGATATTTTGAGTGTTTCCATTTTTTGGTTGTTATTACAATTTTGCATTCTCACTTATGCCTATCCTCTCACATTTATTCGTTCATGTAATAAATACTGATTTCTTGTCATATGCCAAGCACTGTTTGAACATGAAGAATTGAGAAGGGAGTAAGACTGAAAATTCAGGTCTATTACATCATGGAACTTATATTCTAGCAAGAGAAGATGGATATAAAAATTGAATACTAATTAGCAATAAATGCTTGGAAGAAAAATAAAGCAGAATAAGAGCATGTAAAGTGTTAGGAGGATGAGAGCTCCTTTCTTAAATACAGTAGATTAGGAATGGGCCTGTATGTGAAGGTGATAATTGAGCAGCAAGGGGATGAATGATGTGAAGGGGATGAACTGAGTGAAGATGGTTTGCTAGCATTCCAGGTGGAGGGAACAGCAAATGTAAAGGACCTAATGAAAGCGTAGGCTGTGGGATGTTATGGGGGGGGGGGGGGGGGGGCAGGAAAACAGCTGGATACCAATGTAGCTGAAATAAAGCTGAGGAAAATATTAGAAGATGTTAGGAAATGGAAGTTGAGGAAAATTCCTAGAGGTCAACAGGAGCTAAAATATTTAGAGCCATGTAGTTGAAATTACAGTAGCCACAAGCCACATGTGCTTATTGAGCACTTGAAATGTGGCTAGTCTGAATTAAGATATGCTGCAAGGATAAAATATACACTGGATTTCCAAAGACTTGTAAAAAAAAGAAATATATATATATCTCAGTTACAGTTTTATGTTTGTTATAGGTTGAAATGGTAATAATTTGGACATACAGGTTGAACGTCACTAATCTGAAAATTTGAAATCCAAAATGCTTCAAAATGGAAACTTTTTGAGCATCACAATGGAAAATTTCATACATAAGTACTTAATACAAACTTTGTTTCATGCACAAAATTATTTTTTAATTGTATAAAATTTACAGATGCAATTCAAGCTATATTTGTAAGATATGTTTGAAACATAAATGAATTTTGTGTTTAAACTGTGCCCCATCCCCAGGATGTCTCATGTATGTGTAAGTATTCCAGAGTTCAAAAAAATCTGAAACACTTCTGGTCCCAAGCATTTCCTATATAGGATGTTCAACCTGTACATACCAAGTTACATAGAATATATTAAAATTAGCCTGCTTTTAAGCAATTTGTCAAAATACGGCTACTAAAATTTTTTTAGTTAACTGTGTGGCTCATGTTTTTATTGAACAGTGCTGGTCTAGAGCCTTATAATCCATGCGAAAACTTTTCAGATAAATGGAATGTTAAGACAGTTTTAGGCAGGGGAATGATATGATAAGGTTTGTATTTTAAAAGAATCATTTCGGCCAGGTGCTGTTACTCACGCCTGTAATCCCAGCACTTTGGGAGGCCGAGGTGGGCAGATTGCCTGATCTCAGGACTTTGAGACCCTCCTGGGCAACACAGTGAAACCCTGTCTCTACTAAAATGGGAAAAATTAGCTGAGCATGGCGGTATGCACCTGTAGTCCCAGCTACCTAGGAGGCTGAGGCAGGAGAATCCCTTGAATCCGGGAGATGGGGGTTGCATGAGCTGAGATCATATCACTATACTCCACCGTGGGTGACAGAGCCAGAGTCTGGCTCAAAAAAAAGAACAAAAAAAGAATCATTCCACTCTGGCTACTTTGTGGAGAATAGGCAGTACAGAATTAGTAAAATCAGAGAAACCGGTTCGGAGGCTATTGGAATAGTCTAGATAAGAAATAATGATAATGGTAAAGGTAATGAGAATTTTTGGGATAATTTTTGAAGCTGGAACTAAGTTAGCTTCTTAATGGTTTGGATAATGAATTGCTAGGGAAAGTGAGTGGAACTGAAGATGACCCCCAGGTTTTCAGCCTTAGCAGCTGGCTTGGAAAGTGATAATGTTCATGAGTATTTGAGGGAATGGAGGTAGAAGAATAGAGTTTGTTTTAGATATATTATTTTTAATAAATATTTATTGAAGTGTAACATAGCATATGAAACTATCATTTTTAGAGTCAATCAGTTTGGATACTATTTACACTCCCTGCCTTTGTTTCTTCTACCCTTTACCTTACCTGTCATCTTCCACCAAGTATTAGAATTCAGCATTTTAAGTCCTTGAAATAAATGTCTTATCAAAAGAACGTCTGTTAAATAATAGCTTTCTGTTATAGAGATAAAGCTGTTACACAGAGTATCTCTTTGGTATTTTTGTGTGTGTGTCTATACTAGCATATCTGTAAAGGCTGTTGCTCATAATCAGAAAGTACTCTCATGTGAAATTGAATGTTGTGCTTTTACTCAAAATGTAAATCTACCACATATGCTATTTAACAATACCATACTGTCATTAAAATACCCCACTTTTTCTTCTTAGATGGTTTTTGCTTCTTAAAAGTCTCACATTTTAATCAGAACTCTCATTTTTTCTTCCCTCCGCAGGAGCAAAGGGATCAGTTGTCCTTGGTTTTTTTGGTCTTTTCTTCATTTGAAGGTAATCTGCTTATTGAGTTCACTAATCATAGCGCATACAATTTTCTGTATGGACTATTAATCTATATTCTGGTTGATAAATAGAAAGTTGATTATATAATAATGGTTAAGATTTTCAAGTCTTATTGCCTCACAAAATGCAATCTAATTTCTTAAAAAAAAAACTAATAATTCATGTGATTTACCTCAGAGAAATAAATATCAAAATAAATTCAAACTTTATTTCTAATTTTGTTTCAAAGAACTTTTTTTCCAGAAATTTGTGAAAGATCTTTGCTACTTTAGTCTCCTTGTCTGAAACTATTTTACTCATAGATTAAGTGTTGGAGCCATGGGAATAAAGGTTCAACGACCTCGATGTTTTTTTGACATTGCCATTAACAATCAACCTGGTAAGAATACTAGTTAACATTTATAAATGAGTGTTTAATATTTTAAATTAGTAAAGAAGTTTAAACCAACTACCTTCTTTTTCAGCTGGAAGAGTTGTCTTTGAATTATTTTCCGATGTGTGCCCCAAAACATGTGAGAACTTTCGTTGTCTTTGTACAGGTTTGTTCACATTTTCAACTGCTCTAATAGTAGTCTCTGTTGACCAGAGACTACTTGCCATTCTTATTTTTACTTTTAAAGAGACAGGTTCTTAGAGCGTTGTCCAACTGGACTAGAACTCCTGGGCTTATCAGTCCTTACACATAAGCTTCCACAGGAGCTGGGATTACAGGTGTGAGCTCCCACACCTGGCATAGCTTGCTTTATTTTTTTATTCACTCTATTTTAGATTTCTCCATGCATATTACTTCCTTTCTCTTAACATGAAGATTACACAGCAGTGACTAGGGTGTTAAAGTAATTATTAGAAATATTATGGCTGGGCATGGTGTGACTGGGCACAGTGGCTCACACCTGTAATCCCAGCACTTTGGGAGACTCAGGTGGGTGGATCTCTTGAGGTCAGGAGTTCAAGCCAAGCCTGGCCAACAGGGTGAAACCCCGTATTTACTAAAAATACAAAAATTGGCCAGGCTTATGCCGGTAATCTCAACACTTTGGGTGGCCAAGGCGGGCTGATCACCTGAATTCAGGAGTTTGAGACCAGCCTGACAAACATGGTGAAACCTATCTACTAAAAATATAAAAATTAGCTGGGCGTGGTGGTGGGTGCCTGTAATCTCAGCTGCTTGGGAGGCAAGGGCTGGAGAATTGCTTGAACCCAGGAGGCAGAGGTTGCAGTGACCCGAGATCACGCCATTGTGCTTCAGCCTGGGCAACAAGAGCGAATCTCTGTATAAAAAAAAAATAAAAATACAGAATATTAGTTTGGAATAGTGGTGTGCTCCTGTAGTCCCAGCTACTCTGGAGGCTGAGATGGGAGAATTGCTTCAGCCTAGTAGGTGGAGGTGGCTGTGAGCCAAGATGGCACCGCTACACTCCAGTCTGAGCGATAGAGTGAGTGAGACCCTGTCTCAATTTTAAAAAAGAAACTGGGCGCAGTGGCTCATGCTTGTAATCCCAGCACTTTGGGAGGCGGAGGTGGCCGGATCACTTGAGGTCAGGAGCTCGAGACCAGTCTGGATTGCGCTACTGCACTGCATCCTAGGAAACAGAGCTAGACTTTGTCTCAAAAAAAAAAAAAAAGTTAGTTGTAATGGGATATTATTTGAGATTGATTTCTACATTGTCCAGAAATACACGGGTTGATTTTTTTAAATGAATTTTTCAAAAAGTTTGTGAAAGTAGTGAAAATAAGATTTTTAAAAGTCTGTAAGGTTCAAGAGAGGCATATTTTACATTGTCCTTGCTTTCATACTACTTTGATTTCCTTTCTTTTAAATGTCTTAATTTTTCATCTCTTAGGTGAAAAGGGGACAGGGAAATCAACTCAGAAGCCATTGCATTATAAGAGTTGTCTCTTTCACAGAGTTGTCAAGGATTTTATGGTTCAAGGTGGTGACTTCAGTGAAGGTGAGACTTGAAAAAATCCTGTATTATTCTCTGTTAAATATCACAGATCTCAAAGTTAGATAAGTGCCTAGAAGTTTTAATCTAATTTTCTTGTTACTCTCACTCCATTTAATCTTTGGTCAATTAGAAGTACTCATAGAAATGCATAAAAGAAGGAAGCTCATGGAAAATCTTTGGCACATGAATTAATTTCAGAAATATGCTTCTGGATACAAAACAAAACACTGCATTCATCTCAGTAATCTGTCAGTGTATGTGTTTGATTTTGTCACAAGTGGTAATCTTTACTACAGTATAAGTTTTACTTTTTTATTGTAAAAATATCAAAACTGTACTTTTAAACACTTTGAAAAAAATGTCATTAACCTGTTGCAAGACCTGAGTAATTATAATTAGAATCTGAAAGTTACTTTTTTTTTTTTTTTTTTTAAAACATATTTTAATGGGCTTTGTTACATTCTTACTATCATATCATAGTGGAAAGAAAGTAATTTGGGACCTTGTCATTATTGACATTAATTTCTTTCATGATTTGCTGCAGTCTTTGAATATTGTTAATTCAAAATTATTTAAAAATCTACTTTTTAAGAAGTATTTTGTTTAGGTAGCACCTTTGAGGAGCCTAATATCTTGAGAGTTATAAGAGTATGTTTTTTCATTTTTAGGAAATGGACGAGGAGGAGAATCTATCTATGGAGGATTTTTTGAAGGTAAAAATGTTTACATTTATGTTTTAAATATTTTCTCTTTTATTCTATCTTGTTCTCTATTGAGTCAATAAGATTATTCATTAAAGGGTATATTAATGTCTGGCTGCCTTCAACTAATCTGAAAATTAATTTTCTGGTGAAAATTGCTTTTTATAGAGATGGGTTTTTTTCCTTCTTAGGACATTTTTACAGCACATCATTTGAAAGGGTTTCAACAATCTGTACTTAATTCTTAGAATTATAGTGCTGGAATAGGAACTTCTGTAGATCAGTCTTAACCTTTATTGAAGGAGATTCAGCAATAGTTCTTTTTGACAATACCCAAATTTTTAGATAATTTTTCCTATGAAAAATTTAAAAAATATCTTTGGTTTTCTAAAATTTGACTATAATCTCTTCCAAAAATTGAATTTTTTTTTCTGGAATTTTTTAATCGATGTGAAGATGATTTGGAAAACTGTAAACGTATTTAATGTGGAAATAATTTAATATTTTCCATCTTTTACTTTTGACATTAGTGAAATTTTGTTTCAAATTCCACGATTTGTTCTTAATATTCTAACCCAAGATTGGAAAACAAGTTCCTCCCTTTGCAATAAGTGACGCTATGGCAGAAGTTAAGTTAATGAGTCCAGATTAAATAATACTATGTGAGCCTGTCTGTGCTCAGAAATGAAGCAGATGAAATGTAACAGAATCTAACCTGGACTTTCATTTTTTTTTTTAAGAGATGGGATCTCAATGTGTTGCCCAGTCTGGAGAGCAGTGGCTTTTCACAGGGGTAGTCATAGTGCACGTTAGGGTCAAGCTCCTGAGCTCCAGTGATCCTCCTGCTTCACCCTCCTGAGTAGCTAGGACTACAGCCACATACCACTGTGCTCAGCTGTTTTTTTTTTTTTTTTCTTTCTTTTCAATGTTTCTTGTTTTTAAAGACAGTTTCATTTTTTTATTTAAATAAACAAAGTGGTTTTATCTTTTACAGAAATCGTGAAGGACAAATATAAATGGAAGAGAAGGGGATCGAAATAGTATTTGAGTTTTATAAGCAAATGATAGAAAATTAATATCTGTCTTAGAAGATGGAAGGGAAATTGATCGGATTTGATTTCGTTCTTCTTTCATAACCTAACTTTGTTATCTAAGTAACTTGTGTCTGCCACTAAAGAATACATCAGATATGAATAGAAGTGAAAATGAAATTTTTTTTGGAGGTTATACTTATAACTGAAAACTTTACTTCTCTATAGACGAGAGTTTCGCTGTTAAACACAACAAAGAATTTCTCTTGTCAATGGCCAACAGAGGGAAGGATACAAATGGTTCACAATTCTTCATGTAAGTATTTATAATCTGATCGTTTAAAACATCCCATTTTGGTCCGCCGTTTCTCTGTATGCCTGCCGTTGATTACTAACAAATAGGAGAGGAATGTACAAGGGAGGGAATTGCTGAAGGAGGGGAAACAAAGAATTGGTTTTTTTGTTGTGTTTTTTGTTGTTGTTTTTGAGACATAGTTTTGCTCTGTCACCCAGGTGAGTACAGTGGTGGCACAGTCATAGTTCACCACAGCCTCGACCTCGCTGGACGCATTTCTCCCCGCCTCAGCCTCCTGAGTTGATGGGAGTACAGGTGTGGGCCACCACACCTGGCTAATTTTTAAATTTTTTTATAGCAACGAGGTTGCCCAGGCTGGACTCCTGGGCTCAATCGATTCTCCAACCTTGGCCTCCCAAAGTGCTGGGATTACACACGTGAGCTATGACACCTGGCCAAAATTGTTGAAGAGTGAAAATCTTGAAAGGGGGAATCTAGCTGGGTGTGGTCGCGAGCACTTCTAATCCCAGTTACTCAGGAGGCTGAGGCAGGACAATTGCTTGAACCCAGGAGGCAGAGGTTGCAGTGAGCTGAGATTGAACCATTGCACTCCAGCGTGGGCCTGGGTAACAAGGCAAGACTCCATCTCAGAAAAAAAAAAAAATGTTTCCAAGGTTTGTTTGTGTATGTGGCATGTATCAGAACTCCATTCTTTTTTATGGCTAATACTCCACCATATGTATATACCACATTTCTTGATTTGTTAGTGGATATTTGGCTTGTTTCCACATTTTGGCTATTGTGAATACCGCTGCAGTGAGCATTGGCATTTGAGTTTCTTTTTTCAGTTCTTTTGAATATATACCTAGGAGTGAATTGCTAGGTTATATGGTAATACTCTGTTTAGGTTTTTGAGGAACTTACGTAGTGTTTTCCATAGTGGTTGCGCTGTTTTACATTCCCATTAGCAATCATTAGTTCTTATTTTTCCATATCCTTGCCAACACACTTATTTGTCACTCTATTTGTATCTGTGAATTACCATGTAAGCACCACAAGCTGTAATTTTTGGGATTACAAATAAGTTTTAGTGAGCAGGCACATTTGCAAATAGAGTATCAGTGAAGTGAGGATCAACTATATCTAGATGTAAATTGTATGTATACATTGTGACTGTAACATGTTATATGAATACACATATAGTGTACACCTAGGTTTTTACATTTATAGGTGATTTTTGTGAGTTAAGCATAGTGTTACAATGAGGAAACAATAGTAGGTCATTAACTTTATAGTTAGATAAACCTAAAAATTCAGCTATGTGCTACAATTTTTTCAGTGGTATGGTACCTGCATTAACCAAAATTAGCATAAATTATGTTACTTTTTTCATATTTCTAATAGCTTTTTGATAAGGTTTTTAAAAAAAATCTCATGAAATACTAATCTTTAATTTTCATGCTAGTGTTTTTAGTACATATTCAGGTAGCAACCTTCTTAACTACATAGCTTTAAGGTTGATGGTGAGGGGGTGGGATTTTTTAAAAAGTAACTTTTTTGCCACAAAAATGCTTATTTTAATTTTTGTCACAACTCTTAATCCAGATCTTTTGCATCTAATTAAAAAACTTGTAAACACTCAGCTTGGCACAGTGGCTGATACTTGCAGTCTCAGCACTTTGAAAGGCCAAAATGGGAGGACCGCCTGAACTCAGGTTTGAGACTTGCCTTGGCAACATAGTGAGACCTCTCTGTACAAAAGATAGAAAAATTATCCGGGTATTGTGGCAAGTACCTGTAGTCCCAGCTACTCAGGAGGCTGAGGCAGGAGGATGGCTTGAGCTCAGGATATGGAGGCTGCAGTGAACCAACGTTGTGCCAGCACTCCAGCCTGGACAACAGCATGAGACCTTGTCTCTAAAACAAAAATAGAAACAACTTATAAACACTATGTAAACCATTTCTGTTCAAGTCCAACAGTATACATCCGAGGACCATAAGAAGATAGCCTGTGCTTAACTGTTTAAAATGTTAAGATTGAAAAGTTCAGTAAGAACTCAGTTCTAAGTGCAAGAAACACTTGCACTTGAATGGATAGAAATAACACTTGTATGTAACTAAAATATACATTAATGTTTTCAGCAGTGAATAGTATTGCTTTTATGATTAGAACAAGTTTGATACATTTTGTGGAAAGCATTTTGCCTTCTGTTCTAGTTAAGGTTAAGGTAATGTGATTATATTAAGATAGCAGTTGATGTCTTTGTTTTCAACTTTGTTTCCAATACAGTTATTTTCTTTTCCTTTTTAGAGATGCTAACTTTGTTTTTCTCTGACTTTGTTTTTATTCTTCTATCTGATGACTTCCAAAAGAACAACAAAACCAACTCCTCATTTAGATGGGTAAAGATTATTTTATTTATTTTACAACTGTTTTAAATTAATCTTGAAATAAGAAGACTTTATTTAATCATTTTTACTTGACACTTCAGGCATCATGTTGTTTTTGGACAAGTAATCTCTGGCCAAGAAGTTGTAAGAGAGATAGAAAACCAGAAAACAGATGCAGCTAGCAAACCGTTTGCGGAAGTACGGATACTGAGTTGTGGAGAGCTGATTCCCAAATCTAAAGGTAAAAATAAGTACATATTTCTGGGAATACTTACACATACAAAATAAGCAGAGACACTCTAAATAATTAGCATGAATTTGATACTCAGGCTGATATAAAAATGAGGTTTTTGTTTTAAAATGTATTTTTGTGCTTTTTTTTTTGTTTTTTTACTTTTTTGACAAAAATTGTACTTACTGTGAACAATATGATGTTTTAAAGTATGTATACGTTGTGGAATGGATAAATAGAGCTAATTAACATGTATTACCTCACATACTTAACATTTTTTTGTGGTGAGAACATGTAAAATCGCTCAGTGATTTTCAAGAATATATTATTGTTAACTGTGGTCATCACATTATAGAATAGAATTCTTGGACTCATTCCTCTGAGCTAACTAAAATTTCATATCCTTTAACAACATTTGTCCAATATATTCCCCTCTCTAATCCCATGGGAACCACCATTCTTCTCTCTACTTCTGTGACTTCAGCATTTTTAGATTTCACATGTAAGTGAGATCATGTGGTATTCGTCCTTTTGTGCCTCGCTGATTTCATACAACATAACTTCTTCTGGGTTCATTGATGTTGCTCCAGATGACAGGCTGAATAGTATTCCGTTGTGTATATAAACCACAGTTTTAAAAAAATCCATTTATCCATTGATAGAAATGGGTCAATTCCATATCTTGGCTATTGTGAATAATGCAACAGTGAACACGAGAGTGCAGATAACTCTTCAACATACTGATCTCATTTCTTTCAGATATATACCTAGTAGTGGGATTGCTGGATCATGTGTTAGTTCTGTTTTCAATTTTTTAAAATTATACTTTAAGTTCTGGGATACATGTGCAGAACGTGTAGGTTTGTTACATAGGTATACACATGTCATGGTTTGCTGCACCCATCAACCTGTCGTCTACATTAGGTACTTCTCTTAATGCTGTACCTCCCACACGCAGTCTGTGATGTTTGTCTCCCCGTGTCCATGTGTTCTCATTGTTCAACTCCCACTTATGAGTGAGAACACGTGGTGTTTGGTTTTCTGTCCTGTGTTAGTTTGCTGAGAATGATGATTTCCAGCTTCATCCACGTCCCTGCAAAGGGCATGTACTCATCCTTTTTTATGGCTGCATAATATTCCATCGTGTATATGTGCCACGTTTTCTTTATCTAGTCTGTCATTGATGGGCATTTGGGTTGGTTCCAAGTATTTGCTATTGCGAATAGTGCCACAGTAAACATATGTGTGCATGTGTCTTTGTAGTAGAATGGTTTATAATTTTTTGGGTATATATCCAGTAATAGGATTGCTGGGTCAAATGGTATTTCTTATTCCAGATCCTTGAGGAATCGCCACACTGTCTTCCACAGTGGTTGAACTAATTTATACTCCCACGAACAGTGTAATGTGTTTTTATTTCCCCATAGCCTCTCCAGCAGCTGCTGTTTCCTGACTTTTTAATGATCGCCATTCTAATTGGCATGAGATGGTATTTCATTGTGGTTTCGATTTGCATTTCTCTAATGACCAGTGATGAGCTTTTTTTTCATGTTTGTTGACCACATAAGTGTCTTCTTCTGAGAAGTGTCTGTTCATATCCTTCACCCACTTTTTGATGGCGTTGTTTTTTCTTGTAAATTTCTTTTAAGTTCCTTGTAGATTCTGGGTATTAGCCCTTTATCAGATAGATGGATTGCAAAACTTTTCTCCCATTCTGTAGATTGCGTGTTCACTCTGATGATAGTTTCTTCCGCTGTGCAGAAGCACTTTAGTTTAATTAGATTCCATTTGTCAGTTTGGCTTTTGTTGCCATTGCTTTTGGTGTGTTAGTCATGAAGTCTTTGCCCATGCCTGTGTCCTGAGTGGTATTGTGTAAGTTTTCTTCTAGGATTTTATGGTTTTAGGTTTTATGTTTAAGTCTTTAATCCATAATTTTTTTTTTTTTTATGAAGATGGGGATTCACCATGTTGGTCAGGCTGGTCTTGAACTCCCGACCTCAGGTGATCCGCCCTCTTTGGCCTCCAAAGTGCTTGGATTATAGGCGTGAGCCACCACTCCCGGCCGCTTTAATCTGTCTTGAGTTAATTTTTGTATAAGGTGTCGGGAAGGGGTCGAGTTTCGGTTTTCTGCATATGGCTAGCCAGTTTTCCTAACACTGTTTATTAAATAGAGAATCTTTTCCCCATTGCTGCTTCTTGTCAGGTTTGTCAAAGATCAGATGGTTGTAGATGTGTGGTATTATTTCTGAGGCTGCTGTTCTGTTCCATTGGTCTATATATCTGTTTTGGCATCAGTACCATGCTGTTTTGGTTACTGCAGCCTTGTAGTGTGGTTTGAAGTCAGGTGGCTTGATGCCTCCAGCTTTGTTCTTTTTGCTTAGGATTGTCTTGGCTATATGGGCTCTTTTTTGGTTCCATATGAAATTTAAAGTAGTTTTTTTCTAATTCTGTGAAGAAAGACAATGGTAGGTTGATGGGGATAGCCTTGAATCTATAAAAATTATTTTTGACAGTACAGCCATTTTCATGATATTGATTCTTCCTATCATGAGCATGGAATGTTTCTCTATTTGTGTCTTCTTTTATTTCTTTGAGCAGTGGTTTGTAGTTCACCTTGAAGAAGTCCTTCACATCCCTTTTAAGTTGTATTCCTAGGTATTTTATTCTCTTTGTAGCAATTGTAAATGGGAGTTCACTCATGATTTGGCTGTTCATTATTGGTGTATAGGAATGCCTGTGATTCTTGCACATCGATTTTGTATCCTGAGACTTTGCTGAAGTTGCTTATCACCTTAAGGAGATTTTGGGCCAAGATGATAGGGTTTTCTAAATATGCAATCATGTCATCTGCAAACAGAGACAATTTTGACTTCTTCTCTTCCTATTTGAATACCCTTTATTTCTTTTTCTTTCCTGATTGCTCTGGCCAGAACTTCCAATACTATCTTGAATAGGAGTGGTGAGAGAGGGCATCCTTGTCTTGTGCCAGTTTTCAAAGGGAATGCTTCCAGCTTTTGCGCTTTCAGTATGATATTGGCTGTGGGTTTGTCATGAATAGCTGTTACTGTTTTGAGATACGTTCCATCAGTACCTGGTTTATTGAGAGTCTTTATCATGAAGTGGTGTTGAATTTTATCGAAGGCCTTTTCTGCATCTATTGATATAATCATGTTGTTTTTGTCATTGGTTCTGGTTAATGTGATGGATTACATTTATTGATTTGCATATGTTGAACTAGCCTTGCATCTGAGGGATGAAGCTGACTTGATCATGGTGGATTAGCTTTTTGATGCGCTGCTGAATTCGGTTTGGCAATATTTTTTTTTTGAGGACTTTCACATTGATGTTCATCAGGGATATTGGCTTGAAATTTTCTTTTTCTGTTGTGTCCCTGCCAGGTTTTGGTATCAGGATGATGCTGGCCTCATAAATGAATTAGGGAGGAGTTCGTCTTTTCCTGTTGTTTGGAATAGTTTCAGAAGAAATAGTATCAGCTCCTGTCTGTACCTGTGATAGAATTCGGCTGTGAATCCATCTGGTCCTGAGCTTTTTTTTTTTTTTTTTTTCGTTAGTAGGCTATTAATTACTGCCTCAATTTCGTAACTCGTTATTGATCTGTTCAGGGATTTGACTTCTTCCTGGTTTAGTCTTGAAAGGGTATATGTGTCCAGGAATTTTTCCATTTCTTCTAGATTTTCTAGTTTATCTGTGTAGAGGTGTTTATAGTATTCTCTGATGGTAGTTTGTATTTCTATGGGATCAGTGGTGATAGCCCCTTTATCATTTTTTTATTGTGCCTATTTGATTTTTTTCTTTTTTCTTTATTAGTCTGGCTAGTGGTCTATCTATTTTGTTAATCTTTTCAAAAAACCATCTCCTGGATTCATTGATTGTTTTGAAGGGCTTTTCATGTCTCTATCTCCTTTTCAGTTCTGCTCTGATCTTAGTTATTTCTTGTTTTCTGCTAGCGTTTGAATTTGTTTGCTCTTCCTTCTCTACTTTTAATTGTGATGTTATGGTGTCGATTTTAGATCCTTCCTACTTTCTACTGTGGGAATTTAATGCTGTAAATTTCCCTCTATAAATACTGCTTTAGCTGTGTCCCGGAGATTCTGGTATGTTGTGTCTTTTTTTCTTACTGGTTTCAAATAACTTATTTGTTTCTGTCTTACTTTGTTATTTACCCAGTAGTCATTCAGGAGCAGGAGCAGGTTGTGCAGTTTCCATGTAGTTTTGTGGTTTTGAGTGAGTTTCTTAATCCTGGGTTCTAATTTGATTACACTGTGGTCTGAGAGACTTATGGTTTCCATTCATTTGCATTTGCCCAGGAATGTTTTACTTCCAATTATGTGGTCAATTTTATAATAAGTGCGATGTGGTGCAAAGGAGAAAGTGTATTCTGTTAATTTGGGGTGGAGAGTTCTGTAGATGTCTATTAAGTCTGTAACAGGTCCAGAGCTGAGTTCAAGTTCTGAATATCTTTGTTAATTTTCTGTCTCATTGGTTTGTCTAATACTGACAGTGAGATGTTGAAGTCTCCCACTATTATTGTGTGAGTCTAAGTGTCTTTGTGTGTGTATAAGAACTTGCTTTATGAATCTGGGTGCTCTTGTATTGGGAACATTTATATTTAGGATAGTTAGCTCTTCTGGTTACATTGATCCCTTTATCATATGTAATGCCCTTCTTTCTATTTTTATTTTTTTGAGGAACTTTCAGTTTTCTAATAATGTCTCTACTGATTTCCATTCCTACCAACAGTGTACGAGAGTGTCCTTCACATCCTCTCTCTTGTTTTTGTTCCTTTTTTCCATCTTAGCCATTGTGTGAGGTGCTATCTCATTGTAGTTTTAATTTGCATTCCTTTGATGTTTAGTGACATTGAGCATTTTTCCCATATACCCGTTGGCCGTTTGTATGTCTTCCTTTGAGATATGCCTCTTCAGGTCCTTTGCCCATTTTTAAATTACGTTGTTTTCTTGCTGATCAGTTGTTTGCATTTTTTATATGTATTTTGGATATATTAACCCGTTGTCAGATATATGGTTTGCAAATACTGTCTCCCATTTCAGAGGTTGTGTTTTCACTCTGCTGATTGTTTCCTTGGCTGTGCAGAACCTGGTTAGTTTGATGTAATCCCATTTGCCTATGTTTGCTTTTTGTTGCCTGTGCTTTTGGGGTCATATCCAGAAAAATCATTGCCCAAACTAATGTCATGGAGCTTTTTCTGTGTGTTTTCATTTAGTGGTTTTACAGTTGCAAGTCTTATTAAGTCTTTAAACCATTTTTAGTTGATTTTTATATATGTTATAAGGGTCTGATTTTATTTTTTTTAACCTGTGAATATCTAGTTTGAACACCATGTATTGAAGAGACTGTCCTTCCCCCACGGTGTGTTCTTGGCAGTTTTGTGTTTTAACTATGTTTTACCTTACTTCTCACTTTGTTCATTTACCATGGAATCACTTAACTTTTTCTGGTTATTAATTTGTAATAATTTACCCTTTTGCTTCCACTGAGTTTTTTTGTTTGTTTGTTTGTTTTTTAACAGTAGTTGTCTGAATAAGTCAGTAAATAAACACTCTTGTAGAGGAAGAGACTCGGGCTACATGGCAATTGAAGAGAGGAAGATAGATTAAGAAACTTTGAGGGGATAAATTATTTTTTCTTTAAGCACTACTTAGATTCAGAAGCATCCTACATGTTTGTGAAATTTCTTTTATTTAGACCAGACCATTTGAAGCTAACATGACTAATTTGATATATTGTCTGAAATGGTAAGAACTTTAAGTAAATATTTTCAGTCTTTATATTTGAAATATGTGGCTGGTATTATTTTATTACAGATACTGGGTTTAACATACTAAAAGTAATAATGGAGTGAGATTACCTTCAAACCTGTATGGAAAGCATTAAAACCTAAAACTGACTCTGTTCTTACTAATAATACCAGTAATTAGTTTCTTAGGGTTAGCACATGTGAGGATCACCTATAATACTTTCTGATTCTCACAGTAACTGTAGTATTATATATCCTTATTTTACAGACGAAGATAGTCAAGAAGATTAAGTTCTTTACCATGTCAGGAAAAGAGACCTCAAACCCAAGTTTGAGAATTAGAGCTTTTCTGTTATGTGTTACTGACTCATTAAAGTTTAAATGTCTTTAACATTTCTTAAGAATTACCCTTAGTAGATCATTCTCATCTCACCTTTTAGGTATACTGATTTCCTTTATAATATTTAGAAATACATACATTTTGTTTTGTTTTAATTATAAAATACCCAAGATGGCCATATAGAAGGCAAAATGATTATTTTTTAAATTTTGTTTTTGTCTCTGCATTCCATTTTGAGTCTGCTAATTTCATTTTCTTCTTCTGTGATGTCAAAAAAAAAATTTGCAGGTAAATGATTGCAGGTATATGCTGCAGCTCATGGGATTTCTTGATGCACATGAGGCTGGCTATCCTTACTTAAAAACAACAGGTGTAATGTATGCTTTATTTCTTGAAGAGTCAGTAAAAAACAAGATGTTGAGAATCTTTGCGTGATATTCTACAAATGCAATTATTTAAATTTAAAAAAACTAAAACAATCTATAATGATGTTTGTTACTTCTAAACCCTGAACCTACTAATGTTTAAACTTCAGAGTGTTTTTAGTATAGTGGAAATATTTTAGCTTAAGGCAGTATTCTTCCCAAGTCATCTAGAAAATCTTCATTATATTTTAGTCTTCAAGGTCCCTTGTGTTAGGATCTTTTTGCCTTCTTGTAAAAGTTAAGTGGCCAGGCACAGTGGCTGACACCTGTAATCCCAGCACTTTGTGAGGCTGAGGCAGGAGGATCACTTGAGCCCAGGAGTTTCAGACCAGCCTGGGCAACATTGTGAGACTCTTCAATACAAAAAAAAAAAAAAAAAAAAAAAAATTATTTTAATTAACCGCCTGTAGTCTGGCATCTTGGGAGGCTGAGGCAGGAGGATTACTTGAGCCCAGGAGTTTGAGGATGCAACCTGGGCAACAGAACAAGACCCCATCTCTTAAAAATATATAAGTAAATAAAGTTAACGATGCTGTGTGGTTTATATATTCAGAAAGAGATTGAGGTAATAAAATAGTTTTTGGCCAGGGGCTGGCTCACACCTGTAATCCCAACACCTTGAATGGCTGAGGTGGACAAATAGATCACTTGAGGTCAGGAGTTCAAGACCAGCCTGGCCAACATGGTGAAACCCTGTCTTTACTAAAAATACACAAAAGTTTGTGTTTTAAACCATAAACAGTAATCATAGACTCTCTAATAAATTTGTTGTAAATTGTCACTAAAAAGGCAGTACCTGAATATTTCCCTAAAAGAGGAAGTAAATGAATGTAGCTCTTTATATACTACTTAAGTCTTTATAATGTATTGTAACCTAAAGAAGTAAATGATAGTTTTGCCCATGCCATTGGGGCCACAAAGTTGATGTAACATCCAACTGTGTGTCCCTCAAATTCATGCTAAGCTAGCATACCTTACCTTCATAAGTTTCAACAATCTGAGAATATTTGGCCCTTTATTAATATGTATCTGCCCAGGAGTTTCTAAAAGGTCAGATTTGTTTTGGGCCGGACCTCCAATGCCTACTTTGTTCAGAATCACACTGTGAAGAGGTAAGGATCTTTAGTTTGAAAACACACACTTGGGTCCCTGTTACTCCATAATCCTTCAATTACCATTCAGAACATCGGTCAGAGTAGATTTTGTCATGCATCTTAAATTGATGGCCTCCTTAATTATTTGGGAACAGTCAAAAAGCATTGTGTAACACTGTGGTGTTTATCTTCATGATATTTAAAGCCTTGTGTGAGAAATTTACACCCCAGTTTAAAAAGAAATAAATACAGATTTTTTTTTTTTTTTTTTTTAAATTTCCTGAAAGAAAACAAAAAGACTTCTGAAGAAATCTGACTGTCTGGGCCCATCTGTGTATGGTCTTGGTGAGTCTGGGCAATAAGTCTTCCTGGGCCTTTCTCTCTTTGCAATTTTGAGGTTGGAGATGCTGCTTTTTGTGGCTATTTGAGTGTGCCAGAGAAAATTCAAGGTCATGAGAAGAACCTTCCGGCAGATGCAGAGATGGAATCCTGGAAGCTAATAAAAGCTGCATCCCCTGTAGAGACTGAGCAAAGGGCTGTCAAAAGTCAGAGTGGCGGATAGAACACAGACCAGTACCTTGACTAAGGTATTTCCTGGTTTTTCAGGAGTTGATATGACCTCAGATCATGCTCTTCTCTTTAGAGTTCACTGTAGTTGTTAACCCATTTATGCCAGAGGTTACAAATTTTTTGTGTGAAAAATCAGATCTTGGTGATGACCTTGAGCAGTAGGATATACATACTTCCCACAAGTTTAGCGTTCCAATAATGGAACTAAAAGATGAGAGGATTGCTGTGTTACATAGTACACAGAAACACAAGAACTGAGTTGTGGCAACATGGCAGTAAGTAATTCTATGAGAAGAAATGGCAGGAGTCAGATTGCCTGGCAGTACAGAAAGAATAGCACAATAGAGGAAGCAGCTGGTGAATCTTGTACTCAGGAGACAAGTGAAGAGGAAAACTAGAGATTCATTTCTATGGTGACAGGGTCCCATTTCAGTGTCCTTATTCTGAAAGTAATTTTGGCACTTTTACTGGAAAGTAGTGGGATGTTAAACTTAGAAACAATTTAGGAGATGAGACCCATAATGTGAAATGAAATTGTCTAAAGACCATTTTAGGAATAGTTCTGTTCTTTATTTCAAATCCTATTTTGATGGTGATTTCAAAATTTCCTTCATTTTCAAGGTTTCAAGTGAAATTTATTGGTGTAAAATCTGTAGGCCTCAAATAAAAAAAATCAGTGCAGCATTTTCTACCTTAGGTTTTTACAGATAAAATAATCTGGAGTTATTTCTGGTTTTGTTTTGTTTTTTCAGACAATGTCTTGCTCTTTTGCCATGCTAAGTACAGTGGTATAGTCATAGCTCACTGCAATCTCAAGCTCCTGGCAGTTCTCGCACCTCAGCCTCCGAAATAGCTAGGACTATAGGTGCACCCAGCTACTTTTTGTATATTTGGTGGAGACAGGGTCTCACTATGTTGCCCAACTGGTCTCACATTCCTGGCTCAGGTGATCCTTCTAACTTGACCTCACACAGTGCTGGGATTACAGGTGTGAGCTATGGACTCTTGTTGTTTTTTTTGTTTTGTTTTGTTTTTTTGAGATGGAATTTTGCTCTTGTTGCCCAGGCAACAAGCAATTTCAGCTCAATGCAACCTCCGCCTCCCAGGTTCAAGCGATTCTCCTGCTTCAGCCTCCTGAGTAGCTGGGATTACAGGTGCATGCCACCATGCCTGGCTAATTTTTGTATCTTTAGTAGAGACTCAGTTTCACCATGTTGGCCAGCCTGGTCTTGAGCTCCTGGCCTCAAGTAATCTGCCTGCCTTGGCCTCTCAAAGTGCTGGGATTACAGGCATGAGCCACTATGCCTGGCTGGAATTTGGTTTTTAACCTTCATATTATACTAGTAAGTTCAATGACTAATTGATAGGGTTATATCACACCATACTCCCAAGTAAATGTCAGTGAGGAAATTTGGGAAATCATTCTACATAACAATAAGCAAACTGCATAATCTAATTAACCAGAAATGGCCTGAATTAAAAGTGTTATTACTCTTTGTAATTCCTTTTCATTCATTATAATTCTTAACTTGCGTTGTGGTTTTTGCTTTTAGTACTGTTTCATTTTACCTTTAGGATACTTATATGCTTGTGAAAGAAACTTTGAAATCAGTTTTGTGTAAGTAGTTAGGCAGGAAGTAGAGTTTTTTGAAGAGTCAGCTGAAAACTGTTGCCATATTTGGAATTTAAAATTTTAATTTAAAAATATTATAATTGAGAAATTATCACTGTATTTATTTATAGTATGCAATATGATGTTATGATAGATCTATACAATGCAGAATGATTAAAACAAGCTGTTTAACATAGCTGTCACCTCAAATATGGTTTTTGTAGTCAGAAATCTGAAATTTACTATCTCAGCAATTTTGAAATGTACAATACATAATTAGTAACTATATTTACCATTCTATGAAAATAGATCTTAACAAATATATTCTTCCTGTTTAACTGAAACTTTATATTCTAATCTTAAAATTTTAATGCATTTATTTGGTTCACAATTTAGAAATTATAAAAAGATAATAGGTGAAAATCTCTTTACATGAATTTCCATTCCCACATTTTGTACATTATTCCATGTGTATGTCAGTGTTGATCATGAAGAATAAATTTCCTAGAAATGGAATTGTCAGTTTACAGAGGTTGCGCATTTGTAATTTGGTAGACACTGCTACCGGAATAGTAGATAATAAGTTGCCCTATAACCTGTATAAAACCTCATATTATCATAAACTCATCTGTGCCAGCCTAATGGTTTGTTTTTTTAACAAATGCTAGTTTCAGTTAGCATTTCTCTGAGGAGTGTCATATTAGTGTCTCCTTAAGAGCTATTTGTTTCTTTTTATATGAACTGACTATTAATTCCTTTACCCCCCATTATTTACCATTCTTTTGTTCTTCCTTTGGAAGTTCCAAACCTCCTCCTGTTACTTCTTTTCTCTTTGGAGAACTTCCTTTAACCAATTTTTTTTTTAAGGTTATGTCTACTGGTGACAAGTCATTCTAGCTTTCTGAAAATGTCTTTATTTCAGCGGGGTGTAGGGAATGGGTTCAGGATGAAAGTTTTCCACCTCAAATCATCAGGAGTTTCATAAGGATTACTCAGCCTATATCCCTTGCATGCACAGTTTACAAGACGGTTTGTGCTCCTTTCAGAATCTAATCCTGCCACTGATCTGACAGGTGGAGCTCTGGCAGTAATGCTCACTTGCCTGCCATTCACCTCCTGCTATGTGACCTGGTTCCTAACAGGCCACAGATCAGTGCCAGGGACCATGGCCCTTCATCTCCATGTTCTGACATTATGTTGACTATGTGTGTTGATATACTGTTATTTAAATAATATTTGTTGACTTTGAGAAGGATACAGTTTCAACCATATTCTCAATATGCCTTAATCATGTTTTAAAATTTAGGTTAATACACATTTCAAAACTCAAGCCACAGTCTTAGCAGAATCAATATTGATACTGTCATGTTTCCAGTTTTTTGCCTTTCTACCCTTCTGTCCTTTAACTGCCATGTCTTTCTCAGTTGTTTTCTCTCTTTTTTTTTGTTTTTGTTTTTGTTTTTGTTCGTTTGTTTGTTTGTTTTTTTGAGTATTTTTTGTAGAGACGGGGGTTCACTACGATGGCCAGACTGGTCTTGAACTCCTTACTTCAGGTAATCTGCCCGTTTGAGCCTCCCAAAGTGCTGGGATTATAGGTATGAGCCACCACACCTGGCCGAACTTTTTAATCTTATAGCTTTTTTTTTTTTTTTTTTTTTTCAAATCGAGACAGAATCTCACTCTTTCCCAGGCTAGAGTATAGTGGCACAATCTCGGTTCACTGCAGCCACTGCCTCCCAGGTTCATGTGATTCTTGTGCCTCAGCCTTCCAAGTAGCTGAAACTACTGGCGCCCATCACCATGCCCAGCTAATTTTTGTATCTCTGTAACAGAGATGGGATTTCACCACGTTGGCCAAGCTAGTCTCGAACTCCTGACCTCAAGTGATCCACCCACCTCGATGTCCCAAATTGCTGGGATTACAAGCATGAGTCACAGTGCCCAGCCTGTTTTCCTTTTATAGTTAATGCTATCTGATTCTCAGGCAGATTATATTCCTATGAAAATAGTTATAAATCTTTCTGGCGTTCCACTTTATGTATTTATTTACTTTGAGGAGGAGTCTCGCTTTGTCTCTCAGGCTAGACTGTGGTGGTGCAACGTTGGCTTACTGCAGTCTCCACGTTTGGGGTTCAAGCGATGCTTGTACCTCAGCCTCCTGAGTAGCTGGGATCACTGGTTTGAGCCACCACACCTAGCTGATTTTTGTATTTTTAGTAGAGATGGTTTCACCATATTGGCCAGGCTGGTCTCAAACTCCTGACCTCAAGCAATCTACTTGCCTTGGCTTCCTATAGTGGTAGGATTACAGGCATGAGGCATTGCACCAGACTTTACATATTATTATGATATCTTGCTTCACTAAAATGTTTTATTCAAAAGCAATGTGTAAATTAAATAATTGTTAATGAAATATATTTAGTACACTTGGTGAGTGGGCTTGCTTTGTGTGGTGTGGTTTTTTGTTGTTTTGGAGATAGAGTCTCACTCTGTTGCCCAGGCTAGAATGCAGTGGTGCCGTCATGGCTCACTGCAACCTCGACCCCTTGGGCTCAAGTAATTCTCCCTCCTTGGCCTCCCAAAGTGCTGAGATTGTAGGCGTGAGACACCATGCCCCCGGTGACCTTCTGGGCTCAAGTGATTCTTCCTCCTCAGCCTCCCAAAGTGCTGAGATTACAGGTTTATAGGTGTGAGAAGCCATGCTCCTGGTCAGTGGGCTTGCTTTTTTTTTTTTTTTTTTTTTCTTTCCTAAATTTCAGACACTAAATGGGCTTGCTTTTACAGTACATCAACTGTGATATATTTCTCATAGGAAAGAATCTCAATGCAAAATAAATAGAAATCAGAGCTGGTGATTAAAGCTTTGTTAATTGTGGGGTAAAGAGTTACTATATTTTAACAAGTATATTTTATGTTTAGTGTGGTATTTTATTTTGCTTATACAATTTTATGTTTTTATTTCATTATGAATTTGTTTAAAATTTGATCCCCCCTCCCCCATCTCCCTCAGGTTTCAGTTTAGTGTTTATAAGGAGATTTTTTCAGGTTATATGTGTTTGCATATCCAGTCTGTCTCATCAGAAGTATTGGTATTGGATTCAGGTTAACAGCTGGGTTCATGAGACAAAATAAGCTTCACCAGGCACTAAGTTTACTTACCCTTAAGAAAGGATATAGGACAGGAAATGGCATGCTGGTACATCAACAGCATAAAGGAGCTCTCATGATTTCCAGGCATAGCTTGCATACATCCTAGACATCTCACACATGATAATGTACATGTTTCTTAGAAACATAACTGGGTAAGGAAGGATTACCTTAGTTCAGTGAAGCCATTACATCTACCGTCTTGTTAGCTTTATTTTATTATTTATTTACTTATTTATTTGAGACGGGGTCTTGCTCTATTGCCCAGGCTGGAGTGCCGTGGTGCGATCTCAGCTCACTGCGACCTCTGCCTCTCAGGTTCAAGTGATTTTCCTGCTTCAGACTCCTGAGTAGCCAGGACTATAGGCGTGTACTACCACACCTGGCTAATTTTTGTAATTTTAGTAGACATGGTTTCACCATGTGACTTCAGCCAGATTTTCATGTATCTTTTGTTTAGATATTCCTATAAATTATCAGTTATAAATTGCAAGGATGATTCAGGCACAGCAGCAGACATGCCTGTAGCTCTAGCTATTCAGGAGGCTGAGGCAAGGAGGATTACTTGAGCCCAGGAGTTTGAGGCCAGCCCATGCAACATAGCAAGACCCCATCTTCAAAAATATATAAGTAAATAAAAAAGGCTAGACATGGTAACTCACACCTGTAATGCCAACGCTTGCGGAAGTTGAGGCAGGAGGATCCCTTGAGCCAAGGAGTTCGAGAACAGCCTAGGCAACATAGGGAGACCTTGTCTCTACAGAAATAAAAATAAAATGAGCAGGGCATGGTGGTATACACTTGTGTTCCCAGTAACTCAGGAGGCTGAGACAGAAGTAACACTTGAGCCTAGGAGGTCAAGACTGCAGTGAGCTGTGATCAGCATTTTAGCCTGAGCAGCAACAACAAAAATAGCAATGCCAAATACCAACTCTTAAGATGTTCCTGAGGCTAAGGTGCGGCTAAAGGAAAGGTCACAAATCAGCTGATAACCTTTCAACTAAGGTTCTGTAACCAAACAGCCAACAGATAATCCAAAGATAAATTTTCTTTGTTTTCCTTGACTATTATGGAAAACATTAATTTATACATAAGTGAATAAAATAGTATAACAAACAACTGTTCTTTACCTAGCTTCAGGAGTTTATTTATGGCCAATCTTGTTTTACCCATCAGTAGCCACTTTTCCCTTTTCTATTATTTTGAAACAAATTCCAGGCATAACATTTTATCAGTAAGTATTATTTCTAAAAGATGATTCTTCAAAAAGCAGTACCATAATGATACATATATACACATTCCTAAATATAAAAAATCCTGACAGTGTTCAGATTGTAATTGTTTCATTAATGTTTTTTGTTGTGTGAATGAATCCAAATAAAGTTTAAACATTTAAATTGGCCTTGTAAGCTGTTTTTTGTTTTTTAATAAATTTCCTTACCATCTTGTTTTATGTTCCCTTGAAATGTATTTGTCAAAAAGGTAGGTCATTTGTTATGTAGTATTTTCTATAATTTGAACACACTGGATTTTACTAATTGAGTTATGTAATGTTGATGAGATGTAGTTGTGACTTGAAGAAATTCCTTTTAATGAAAGCAGGAGTCACACAGTACAAATTGTCTCTGTATTCTGCAACAGCCATAGGTTATCAGTGCCTCACAAGAAGTTGTAAAACAATGATATTCTAACACTATAATTTCTTCTTCATTTATTCCTGGAGTACTTCTGATAAAGAGCTATTGCTCTTCATCTATTTCAATAGCCAGGGGTTCAGTTTATACCAGAAAGGCAAGATAAATGCTTTATGAGTATCACTGTGAATGAATAGATTTTTCTTTTCTTTCTTTTCTTTTTTTTTTTTTTTTTTAAATTTTTTTTGAGACGGTGTTTCACTCTCGTTGCTCAGTCTGGAGTGCAATGGCATGATCTTGGCTTATCAGAACCTCCACTTCCCAGGTTGAAGCAATTTTCCTGCCTCAGCCTCCCGAATAACTCGGATTACAGGCATGTGCCACCACACCCAGCAAATTTTTTATTTTTAGTAGAGACGAGGTTTCTCCATGTTGGTCTGGCTGGTCTCAAACTCCCGACCTCGGGTGATCTGCTCGCCTTGGCCTCCCAGAGTGCTGGAATTACAGGCATGAGCCACCATGCCTAGCTGAATTTCAAATATAATCTGATGTATTTCAATTTATGTAGTTCTCATCTATATATCAATATTGTCCCATCTTTGGCCCAGGTTAGCCTCTTCAGATCCACCATGATTTGAATGAGTATACCTTTAGAAGGGTCAAGCTCCTCCTAGTTTGTAGTATCTTCTTCTAATTCCTGTTACATTACACCTTCTGGCTTCACTTATTTATGTTAATTGACTGATCCTTTGAACTCTTTGAGTTTTTTGACCCTTTTAAAGTTACTGCTTCCTTAAACAAAGTAAAATTTCCATTTATTTATTTATTTATTTATTTGAGACGGAGTTTCACTCTTGTTACCCAGGCTGGAGTGCAATGGCGCGATCTCGGCTCACCGCAACCTCTGCCTCCTGGGTTCAGGCAATTCTCCTGCCTCAACCTCCTCAGTAGCTGGGATTACAGGCACGCGCCACCATGCCCAGCTAATTTTTTGTATTTTTAGTAGAGACGGGGTTTCACCATGTTGACCAGGATGGTCTCAATCTCTTGACCTCGTGATCCACCCGCCTCGGCCTCCCAAAGTGCTGGGATTACAGGCTTGAGCCACCACACCCGGCCAAAATTTCAATTTAAAATGACTTTTTGTAGAGTCCCCAAAACATATTATTCATCATGGGCAATTGACTTCCCTCTGTTATGATTTTCCTCATGGGCTAAATTTCTTAATTATTAGAAGATTCCTCGGGTATTGAAATAAAAGCCCATGCCAGTGAAATCGATTTCTTATCTCTTCTTGTTTCTATAAAATAGTTTTTCTGTTACTTCCCTACACTAGTTCTACTGCCAATCTTGATAATAAGAGGGAAAGTGGAAAACAACAAGATTAGAATGTGGGACTCTGCATTGTTATTCTGTGCTTTTTAGAAACTTTCTTATTCAGATGTTTATTACCATTAGTTTAGCATTTTAGACTCACCTATTTTTTTAAAGTTCTTTGAATTCATAGATACAACTTTGACCATTGAATTCTGGAGATCTGGATTCTAATCCTGAGTCTTGACTCCTTTCTTGTACAGTCCGGTTCACATAGCTGGATGATCTAATCTGCAGAAAATTTAAATCTCCTCCCACCAAGTTTGTTTCAAATTGTTGATCAAAACCTTTTTGTTTTTATTAAAGTTAAGAAAGAAGAAAAGAAAAGGCATAAATCATCATCTTCCTCCTCCTCATCTAGTGACTCAGATAGCTCAAGCGATTCTCAGTCCTCTTCTGATTCCTCTGATTCTGAAAGTGCTTCTGAAGAGAAATCAAAGAAAAGAAAAAAGAAACATAGGAAAAATTCCCGAAAACACAAGAAAGAAAAGAAGAAGCGAAAGAAAAGCAAGAAGAGGTCTTAATTTTACTTTGCTAATGCTAGCTTTAAATTCTGATTCCCCTTTTATAAATAAATTTGTTAGGATTTTGGGTCAGTTATATGAGACTGTTAAAATAGTGAGAAATATTGTATAGCATGGAGCATAAGACTTTTGATATTCTACAGTCTTTAGATTAAATTTTGGGTACATTAATTTTCTTTTGAAATCTTTCAGTTCATTTTTTGTGTGTACTCAATGAAATGGCTTTGGTGTTATAGATTTGTACATTTTATAGGAGGATTGTGGGAATCATGAAAATTACGGGAAACCACAAGTAGTGTTTGCTATTTTCAGTAGCAGTCCCCTTTGCTCTTGTGATAGCATTCAGGTAGAAAGCAGATAATGTCAATGTATTTTACTTTATTTTCCATTTTGTTTGAAATAATCTGTGTTTGTACTAAAACTTGTCTTCATCTGCCTGTTGACTCAAATGCAATTAATTTCTTTGCCCGTGTTTTAAAGTATTTTAAATTTATCAGAGTGCATTGCCCACATAGTTTCATATTTTTGATCCATTTTGTAGGAAAATATTTTTTGAGAGTGTGATAATCGAAACATTTTGTTTTGTTTTTGATTGGTTAGTTGATTTGTCAGAGGAATAGAAGATTTTTCCCATGCGATCACATCTTTGGTAAGGACAGGATGTTTATATTATAGTGATATAAAGGAAAGAAATACCAACAATTGGATATTTAAGTAAGGACATAATAACCAAATGTAACTTGTTTTTTGTATTTCTATCTATTAAGTGCATCTAGTGAGAGTGAAACTGAAAATCTTGAAGCACAACCCCAGTCTACTGTCCGTCCAGAAGAGATCCCTCCTATACCTGAAAATAGATTCCTAATGAGAAAAAGTCCTCCTAAAGCTGATGAGAAAGAAAGGAAAAACAGAGAGAGAGAAAGAGAAAGAGAGTGGTATGTGAATGTGTATATTTTGTGTCTTACATGGTTTATCATAGAGCTTTTTTTATTTTTAAAAATGTTTTTGTTTATTTTAAACAAGATTTAATGGGTGACCTTGTCCGAAGATTGAAATCTTTTTTATAAAATGTTCTTGTTCTTCCACAATTCTTTTTTGCCTGCCACATAGCTAGAAAGGTAAATTGACTTATGTTACAAGTAGATTCTGAAGTAAAGTTACACATAATAAACACTAATACAAAAAAGATATTAAGCAGCATTCCAAACCAATAACAAGATACTATTTAACCAGTAAAATAAGATAGTATTTTATTGTGTTATTTGCATACATTAAACTTTTAAGCAAGTAATAACCTTGGTTTTTCAGTTTGTCTCATAGGAAAAACTGCGGCTTTCCCCACTTGGTTTACCATATTGTAATAATAAAAATTGATGTCATGTTCAAATCCTGAAAACAATTTTACTACATAAATCTACATTAATATCTGTAATGCTAATGGCTCTTTATCAGTCATTTTAATAACTAAGTCCAAAAGTAGAAAAAGGAATATTGAAATCTTAGTTATGATCAGAAATACACTGTCATAATGCAAGTAGTAAAATTCTTGGCCAAGCACAGTAGCTCACACCTGTAATCCTAGCACTTTGGGTGGCCTAGTGGGCAGATTGCTTGAGCTCAGGATTTTGAGGTGAGCCTGGGCCACGTGGCAAAACCCCACCTCTACTAAAAATATAAAAAATTAGCTGGGTATGGTGGTGCACACCTATAGTCCCAACTACTTTGGAGGCTGAGGTGGGAGAATCACCTGAGCCCAGGAAGTCGAGGCTGCAGTGAACAGTGATCATGCCAATGAGTTCCAGCCTGGGTGACGAGAGTGAGACCCTGACTTAAAAAAAAAAATCCTGAGCATTCTTTCTATACTTCAGTCTTCTCTACACAATAAAAATGTAAAAATAAGATGCACTATTTGAAACTTCGTAATTTTGATGAATTGGATTGAGTTAATTTTTCTGCTAGTATTGGAAAGGAGGTTTCCAAGGAAATAAAGATTAAAGAAAAAATATTTGAACTACTTTTCAAATATGACTTACATGGATGTTATTAATGTGCTAATTAAATAATAACTGATATACTATTTTTGGAAAAGAAACAGCTTCCGTTTTTGGTATAGACCGTCATATGAATGTTTGACTAATTCAGACCAGCTTGTCTCTGCTTAGTTCAGGTTACTTAGCATTTCTCTATAGTTCTGTTACCAGTGAACAACTGTTTAAAGGATAATAAGGTACTTTGGGATAAGATAGTTTTAAAATTGTTCTCTCAACATGTAGCTCCTTCTGAGCTCTTTTACATTAATTTTTCTTAGCAGTATCAAATTAGTTTCATCTTAGTAATTCTAGTATATGGCAGTATTTCTCAATAAGACATGATTGGCATTTTGAGGCAGGAAAGTTCTTCATGCCGACACATTTCAAGGCCTTAGCATTTCTGACTCCTGGGTCCTACTTACTAGTAGCACTCTCTAGTCATTTCATTTTTGGTTGATAACCACTGATTATACATTTGTCTTTTGTATTCATGGTGAATTGATTTCAGGACCCCTTGTAGATAGCAAAATATGTAGATGTTTAAGTCTCTTACAAAAAATGACTTAGTATTTGCATATAATCTAATATTCCCATATATTTTAAATCATCTCTGGATTACTTATACCTAGTGTGTTACAATAATCTATAAAACAAAACAGTGTAAATTCTGTGTAAATATTTGTTTTACTATATTTTGGGGTTTTTTAAAAAAATTATTTTTCAGTTGAGTTTTTCTCCTTCAAATGGTTTTGATCCCTGGTTGCTTCAGTCTGCAGATGTGGAACCTCCGGATACAGGGACCAACTCTCCATAGAATTTTAAATTTGTTATTTTAGATGAGTAAAGCTGTATTCGACAGATTAATTTTTATTAAAGTAACATGTCATGGGACCAGGCATGGTGGCTCACATCTTTAATCCTAGCACTTTGAGAGGACTTGGCGGGTGGATTGCTTGAGCTCAGAGGTTCAAGACACGCCTGGGCAACATGGTGAAATCCCGTCTCTACTAAAATACAAAAAATTAGCTTAGACTTGGTGGTGTGGACCTGTGGTCCCAGCTACTTGCAAGGCTGAATGGGAGGTTAGCTTGAGCCAGGAAGCCGGAGGTTGCAGTGAATCAAGATCACACCACTAAACTTCAAACTAGGTGACAGAGTAACACCGTGTCTCAATTATTATAATAACAATAATAATAATAAATGTTTTTTAAAAATGTGTTAACTTTCTCTTTGCTTCCTTCTAGTAATCCACCTAACTCCCAGCCTGCTTCCTACCAGAGACGACTTTTAGTTACTAGATCTGGCAGGAAAATTAAAGGAAGAGGACCAAGGGTAGGTGATCTTTCCCCAGAGATCTTCACACTATTGCATTTGTCTTCCTTCAATAATTTGAGTGTTTCTTAAATATTATTTTACTTTGCAAGTAACTAAAATTTAGGGAGAAGGAGTTATTGAATTATATATTCTCTTTCTTAAGCAGCTTCTGTATGTGGGTACTTCCGAACAGAAAAATCCATGAGATATAAATAGATTTTACATTTACATGGCATAAAATGGGATTGAGATCTTTCATGTCACCCTTATTACTTGGCAATCACTGTATCTCTATTTTTGTTAAACATAAATAAAAATTAACCTTATTCTTGTATTTTATTTTTTTTCTCTTTACTAGATTGTCCTCATCAGAATTTAAATATCTTGTCCTTTCAAAACTTAATAGAAACTTGGCTACACTTTTCTTATGTCTTCACTTCCTACTTATTCCTCAAGCACTTCTGCTACCTTTGTTCTGCTGAAAACAGCACTTCATATATAATTAGCTCCAGGTTACAAAATCCAGTGAATCCATTTCAGTCTTTATCTTAACTTAATCTTGCTCCTTGTAATACTTTTTTCACATTCCTTTTTTTTGAGACTGAGTCTTCCTCTGTTTCTCAGGCTGGAGTGCAGTGGCACAATCTTGTCTCACTGCAACCTGTGCCTCCCAGGTTCAAGTGATCCTCCTGCCTCAGCCCCCCTAGTAGCTGGGATTACAGGCACGCCCCACCATGCCTGGTTAATTTTTGTAGCTTTAGTAGAGGTGAGCTTTTGCCAGGCTGGTCTCGAACTCCTGACCTCAGGTGATCCACCTGCCCTGGCCTCCCAAAGTGTTGGGATTACAGGCGTGAGCCACCGCACCCAGCCTCCACATTTCTTTCATCACATTTTCTTCCTATCCCTCTAGCTAGTTTATCGTAAATTTCTAATACTAGTTCATACTCCTTAAACTGACCTTTTTTTGAGACAGGGTCTCACTTTCACCCAGGCTGGAGTGCATTGGTACAATCAAGGATCACTGCAGCCTCAACCTTCCAGTCTCAATCAATCCTCCCACCTCAGCCTCCCAAGTAGCTGGGACTACAGATGTGCATCATCACATCTGGCTAATTTTTGTATTATTTTTGTAGAAATAGGGTTTCGCCATGTTGCCCAGAATGGTCTCGATCTCCTGAGCTCAAGCGATCTGCCCACCTGGGCATTCCAAAGTGCTAGAATTACAGGCACGAGCCACCATGTCCAGCCATTTACCTAAGTTTTAAATACTGTAGTACATCAGGGTTCCCATTCAACTCTTCTCAAACTGCATATACTCCTTCAGCAGTCTAATGACTCCCATGACTGGTAACTGTCAAATTTTTATCTGCACTTTTTAGCTCCAAAGACTTGCTTGACTAACGAATACCTCAAACTTAGCTTTTACGAAGCTGAGCACAAGCTCTTCACCTTCAAATCTGATTCTCCTTTAGTGTACTGATTTTAGTGCCTGGCACCACCACCTGTGCAGTTCCTTCTCAAGAATAATCTGATTCTCCCCTTTCGGTTTATACCTTAACTATGGTAAGATACATGGATATATCTTACCCATTCACCAAATACTGTCTGTTCTGCCTCCTGAATACTTGGAAATTCATCTGTTTCTCTCAAGCTTTACCCCTGCCATGTTAATTCGACTCCATCATATTGTCTGAACTGTAAATTGTGATGGTTTTCAATTTTTTTTTTTAACCTTAGTACCTCTTTGGTGTTAAAAATTACTGAGGACCCAAAAGAACTTTTGTTGGTGTGGGTTATATCTATCAATATTTACCCTTTTAGGAATTAGTACTGAGAAATATTTAAAACATATAAACACACATTTCACTGACTGTGAAAGTAATGATATCAAAACATGTATACTGAATACGCTCTTGTGTGATAATGAAAGAATGAAAATGGAAAAGGCAAATACTGTGATATTATGAAGATAGTTCTGACCCCGGAGTCTTCGGGTCATAGATCCCACTTTGAGATTCATTGTCTAATCCTTTTTTAAAAATAGTAGACAGTATCACCATTTAAAAATGAAAGTCTGATTTTTGTGCAGCTCATTTACGATTGGTCTTAGGATAAACCCAGACTCACTACCATGGCCTGTGACACTTCATAAAATCTAGTCCTTGCTTACCTCATCAATATTATCTAGTACCACTTTCTCTTGCAGTTTTTAGCTTTGGCCATATTTGGTCTGTCTTACCATCATTTTTTAAGCATGCTATGTTTCTTCTTCTTTCAGAACCTTCCTGTCTCAGCATCTTTTCCCTTTTCCTTTTATATCCATTCTATTGTAGCTGCATATATGTTTAACATATGTAATTATATATTGATTCACATGCTTTCCGAGTCCTGTAGAATATAAGTTCCAGGAAAGCACACTCATATATCTTGGCTCACTAATGGTCTCAGTACATGGTAGAGTGTTTGATCATCCTAAGGGTTGAATAAGTGAACATGTACACATTTACTCTGTTTTCCCCACAATATGGGAAATATTTACTTTGAAACATTAAGTATATATAACAGATTGGAACCTGGCAACTTATAAGTTGCTCTAGCATTGGATAGGACTTTTCCATGGAGAAGATGTATATGGCTGGTGGCTAGAGTTTGTGTGATTAATGTTTCTTAACTTGAAATTTGCAACATGATTACTTAAGTTTCTCTATCTCATTGATTTCCTACATGAAAATCGGGAAATTTTAGTAATTTTCAGGGCATAGAAATACCAGACAATTTATTTTAACCTAGAAACATACACTTTATAGCTACTGTTATAATGCTTTTTTATATGTTTTTTTATTTTGTACCCCTTTCTACCCCATGACCCTCGCCCCAGTACTTCGCTCCCTCCATGTGAGTCCCTCTATACCTTTATACCTTAATTTTCCCCCTTTTAATTTTCTTTAGCGTTATCGAACTCCTTCCAGATCCAGATCAAGGGATCGTTTCAGACGTAGTGAGACTCCTCCACATTGGAGGCAAGAGATGCAAAGAGCTCAAAGAATGAGGGTGTCAAGTGGTGAAAGATGGATCAAAGGGGATAAGTAAGATTTAACTGTTATTATTCAAATGTAATAAGTATTTGTTTTTACTGTTATACATAAAGTTATTTTATTGTCATTTTAATTATTGTTAAATACCTTAAGAAAAGTTGAATAGCATTTTAGCTAATAATATCTACCATTCTTTTCCTAATAACATTTCCCCAATTCTTTGTTTTTTCTTATTTTTTAGGAGTGAGTTGAATGAAATAAAAGAAAATCAGAGAAGTCCAGTTAGAGTAAAAGAGAGAAAAATAACTGATCACAGGAATGTGTCTGAGAGTCCAAACAGAAAAAATGAAAAGAAAGTTAAAGACCATAAATCTAACAGCAAAGAGAGAGACATCAGAAGAAATTCAGAAAAAGATGATAAATATAAGAACAAAGTGAAGAAAAGGGCCAAATCTAAAAGTAGGAGTAAGAGCAAAGAGAAATCAAAGAGTAAAGAAAGAGATTCAAAACATAGTAGACACGAAGAAAAGAGGATGAGATCAAGGAGCAAAGGAAGGGATCATGAGAATGCTAAAGAAAAAGAAAAGCAGTCTGATTCTAAAGGAAAAGATCAGGAAAGGAGTAGAAGTAAAGAGAAATCTAAACAGTTGGAATCAAAGAGTAATGAGCATGATCATAGTAAAAGTAAGGAAAAGGATAGACGTGCACAATCCAGGAGTAGAGAATGTGATATAACGAAAGGTAAACACGGTTATAATAACAGAACAAGAGAACGAAGCAGAAGTAGGGACAGAAGCAGAAGAGTGCGATCAAGAAGCCATGACAGAGATCGCAGCAGAAGTAAGGAGTACCATAGATACAGAGAACAGGAATACAGGAGAAGAGGACGGTCACGAAGCCGAGAGAGAAGAACAACACCAGGAAGATCAAGAAGTAAAGATAGGAGGAGGAGGAGGAGAGACTCACGGAGCTCAGAGAGAGAAGAAAGTCAAAGCAGAAACAAAGAAAAATACAGAAACCAAGAAAGTAAGAGTTCACACAGAAAAGAAAATTCTGAGAGTGAAAAAAGAATGTACTCTAGAAGTCGTGACCATAATAGCTCAAATAATAGCAGGGAAAAAAAGGCTGATAGAGATCAAAGTCCCTTCTCAAAAGTAAAACAAAGCAGTCAGGACGTTGAATTAAAGTCCTCCACATTGAAAAATAAGGAGGATGAGAAGATCAGATCCTCAGTGGAAAATGAAAACCAAAAATCAAAGGGTCAAGAAAATGACCATGTACATGAAAAAAATAAAAAATTTGATCATGAATCAAGCCCTGGAACAGATGAAGACAAAAGTGGATGAGTGAGTTATATAAACTTACTTCCATTCTATTTTGAATTTTAAGTTTGAGAGACTTGCTAATGAATCTCCTTTATGTTGTTTTCCTTTTCATTGTTTTTGGGTTGTTTTATGTTTGTCCTTTTTTTTTTTTTATGTGCATTTCATTGAGTTGATCTTTTGATAATCTGCAATCTGGATAATTTGTACTGCTAAAGTTTTAATAAACTTGAAATGAGAAAAACACTTTGGTGTAGTACTGTGTGCTGTGTTTAACTATTTTATGTATGCATTACTGTGTTGCAACAATCAGCCAATCGCATTCTAATTTGTTTAGTCAGCCATTTGGAATGGTTGCAGTGCATTGTTATGAAAGCTTGTGTTTCTCATGATTAAAGTAACTTTAGAAGCCAGTAGAAGACATCTTGTATAGATTTTCTGATTGTGTTAATAACAGAGATTTATAGCAGTTTCTTTTAATTACACATAAGTAGGGTCCTAATAACCTGAGATCTTAAGTCATCACTTGATTTTATAGTAATTTGTGCTTTAAAATAGATGTTTATTTATATTGCACTCATACTCTATTCTTTATAGTTCCAGCCATAGCTTGTTTCCTATTAATGCTTTTCCTGTCTTAGTTGTGTTTTACTTAATGCCTATAAAAATCATAAGAGTAATTTTTTCAGTCGATGTACTGATTGAGCTTGCGTTGCTGTTATACAGCATTTGACAGGAACTATACCGTTGAAAATCAGATTGTGATTCTCAATTCTGTGTTGCTTTTGGTTCGAAGAGTTTTGGAAACAATTATTATTATTACCCTTCTCTAAAATTAAAAAAAAAAAACTTTTCTCATTAAAACATACCACTTATGCAGGTCCTTAAGCTATACAGATTCTAAAATTGTTAGTATTGAAATATTACTATTGAAACATTAACTTCTAAGATATCTCTTTTTTGGCCTCCTATTATAGAGTTGAGTGTTAACTCTGCATGGATTTTTTTTGTTTTAATTGAACTGACTTCTCTAACTCATAGCTGTGTGTTCCAAATGGCAAGAAAATGCATCTTTTCTATATATGTATCACTATAGGCTATAGCATGTTTATGACTCTGGTTTCTTTCTGTTCAGGTGGTTTTATACCATTACTGTTAATGTTATTTTAACTTGGCATGTATAACATTGCCATATAGAGTAGAGTAGAAAGTTGCAAATTTTGATAGCTTACAGAGTTAAACAGTAAACATATCCAAAGTCCATTTAGAGTTTTGGGTGTTGTATTTTGCTATTTTTGTGATGTGTGGCTTTTTATTCTGTAATCTCTCTTCTAAATAAAACATTGAACATCCAGCAAACATAAAACCTGCCTCATTTGAAAAGAAATTTCAAAATTCCAATTAATAGTATTCTTTAGAGAGTTTTGTACTTTAATATTTGTCATTGTAGTGTCAACTCTTACCAAGGTAGCTTCTTGGTAAATCCGGTAGCTACTTAATGCTATTTGTACTGAATAAAGCAATGCTTAACATGATACTTCCCATTATTGATTATTACAATATTGATATATTTGGCGTTGTGGTAGCTGTTGCAGAATCAATAGTGTAATGCCATAAGATTGCTTGGAAAATTGTGATAAAGATATCCACAATGAATTCTTTCCGTTTTTTTTTTTTCTGATGATGATAAAAGTAGTAGATGTTTATTATTATCCAGGGTGATTGATTCCTTAGAGACTGACCACAAACCCACATTAGGGATAATTGAGTTTGAGTGCCAAACTATATAATGTTACATATTTAAAGAAGTTATTATTTGTCTTAATTTTAGTTAACTGTGTTTTAAAATTGCTATTTGAGCTTTAAGAAAGGTGCTATTTAAGCAAGGATTTCTAATAACAGTTAAATATTTTTTTAAGTCCATGCTAGGTAAATATATGTTGTCCTGTCCCAGAACTTTATCTACTAACAATTATACACAAGGATTTCCAAATCTTAGGGTTTCAAAAAGTAACCATAGAGGAAAAAATTTAGCAAGTTTTATAGGCAGTATTCTGTTTGGGTTATCGAAAGAGCAACTCCATGCCCCACATTATTTATAGTCATTTTAAAGTTTTAGTAGGTCTCTTAACAGAACAGATGTGAAGGGATTGAGAGGACAATCAACTAGATTTTATTTTTAGAATATAAAGAACATTCTAAAAATGATTAAACAGCATTAACTGTACCTCAAGATCTGTGCATGCATCTCAATAGCACATGGCTCAAATGGTTCTTTACTTTTGTTACATTTAATAGTTGTGTCATATTTAGTTTTTGCTTTGAACATTGTAAAAGTCAACTATTACTTTCCCAAGTTGATTTTATAGTTATGTCTGAATTTATGGTTCATGTCAAAGTATCTTTGAGTTAATGTCTTTTTAAAGATGTTTAAACTGATTTATTGCTTGATTGGTGATAGCTGAGAAAATTTTTTGAATATGTAGAATTTTCATGGTGATTTTGTGTGAGTTATTTTTGTGGGTAAGCCGTCTGCCACAGAAATTGACACTAAGGTTAGATTAATGTTAATGAAGTGAGCTGTAGAGAAGGGACTGGATTGCTTTAAAACATTCTTTGATGAAATTACTCTATAGTTGGTGAGTTCATAGAGCAATATAGTTTTCTCTTGTTACTTAATTGAAGCCCTCAGTAGTTACAAAGAATTTATCTGATGAATCTGCCTTTGCACAAGTGTGATACTGATGCATGGAAGGCTTTGCTGAATGGCCTTTGATATTTGTGGCTGGTGGAAGGTATGGAGCTAAACAATTAAGATTTCTTCATTGTGGATAGGCACACATTGGGTCTCGGGTATTTTGGGTAGTGGTATTAACTTGACAATTCTAATTTATTTTATAGTTAGTATATGTAGCAAGTTTGTATGTTTCTTAGTAGATTATTGTACCTCATTCCAGTTGGTAATATAGTTTTGATCACTCTAAACTTTTTATACTAAATTTCTGTAGAAGCTTGTTTGGTTTGCCTTCACCAGAAGGTATTTTAAATACCTACCATATAGCTGATTGTTATAAAGAAACAAAATGAGTATTTTTCTGTTTCCTTTTTATTATGTCTACTGTTATGTCATTTAGGATTTGTACATTTACAGTTGAATAAACTCTAAGGATTATAGGTTGAATACCTGTTTATTGTGAAAAGATGTGTTTTGTTGTATACAAAATTACTTGTTTAAAAATTAATAAGCCCCAGGAAGTACAGCATTGACTGGCACAACTGCCCATAGTGGGCGTCCCAACTAATTGCCTTTAATGGATTCAGGCAAGTGCAAAGTTTCTAGCCTACTGTGTGACAAAGAAGTATATATTAAAGGAAAAGAAAAACAAATGAATAAGAATTCCTTTAGCAAGGTTGGAGTAGGGAGTGGTTGAGGGGTTTGATTTGTTTTTTGGTATGGGAGGGAGTGATGGGGTGGATTTGTGTTTGACTTTTTTTTTCTTTAAGGAAATTCTATATGTTACCAAAAGCAAATGCTGTATATTTTCTTGCCCTTTTGTGTGTATATAGTATTTTGAAAGATAAATGAATTGGGTATTTGTATGTGGGGATGTACAAAATTGTGGCTGCTCTCTTTGTGGAAGGAAAAAGCATAAATGAAGTTAATGCACTTCTTTTCCTAGCCCAAAAGTCACTGTGATTATATTTTTTTAATGAAATTTAGAAATAAAAGCTGTTGTCTTCTCAATTGTAAAATTAGTTTCAAAATGCTGCTTCTCTTATCATTAGTCTAGTAATTGTTGAACTGTTTTCTGCAAACTGCATTTTACAAAATTTAAACTTGGAAACTGTATTAACTTTTATAGTTAAACATTGTATTAAATAAACTATACTATAATAAACAGCTTGGTTTTGAATTTTTTAAATTGTACTATCCAGCTTTTTACAAATTAAAAGCTAACTAATGAAAATAAACTAGTTAAAACATACTTTACTCTCAGAGATATACAGTTATTTACATTATGAAAAAACTGAACGAAGGCTAACACCACTGAGCTTCTTTAAGAATTTAACCAGCAGGGACAATTTCCATGTTTGAGAGTAAGTTCTAATGTAAATATTTAATCATAATACTTGAGATTGTAGTGTGTTTTTGCCCCAGCAAACTTTTAAGATTAAACTCGGAATTTGTTTTACTGCCTACTAGAGTACTACCATTTGTTTTGTAAGTCCTCTGCATTTTTTTCAGTATTAGGACCGCTGTAATAGATCCTTTGCCTGTAAGTGGTAAAGTCATGTAAACACAAATGTTAATTGACTTCTACTTAAATATAGGGAAAATGCACTTAGTTAACTTGAAAGTGAGTCATTGAAAATGTATGCCTAGTTATGTTGATATTGACAGTGAAAAAAAGTATATGCCTATGTAAAAAACATTCTGAACATTTAGTAGTTTGTTAACAGCTGAATATTACTAAACTGTCAAAATCTGGAGTGTTCTTAAAAGCTTTATCCAAGAAAATGTATAAAATGTGAGTGTAACAAACTACAAATTGTGTATTAAGATACTTTAGGCATGAATTTGCTTTTTCTATTTACTTTCTAGGTTTCTTTCCTAAATGTATTTCCTTACCTTATAACGTTTTATTTTTAAATATTGATTAATAACTTACATTTCCCTGCCCCCATCAAAGACCTCTCAATACTCGTAATGCCTTGTTCCAATTTATGTCTTTGCCACAGATTTTATCTATGAGTTTCTCTTATCAGATGAGTGCAGTTGTGTTTCCACTGCTGTGCCATTCAGTTCTTTTCACTGAATTACTTTGTGATTATTTAAAAACATTTGTGTAGCCTTACTTTTCTTTTTAATGTACTCTAGTAGAAAGCCCAGCCCAACTGAAAGTAAAATAAATTGTGTATATCAGGCCAAAAAACTAGCAATGTCTGGTGTTTTACGTTAGCTTTCACTCAAGCTAAGTTGGTTGTATAACATTTATGTAATTAGCCATTTGGTAGAAACTTATTTCCTGTTTTATAATATGGGGAAAGATCGCTATCTAAAATTACTAATTACCAATATACGTATAATTTAAAGGAAATGACATACGGCAGAAGTTCCCAGACTTTCTTGGTTCACTTTACCTTTGTGTCTCAATAATTTTAACACGGTGTTAACCCTGGGCAGAAGAAATACGTTAACAGATCTGTTTATTAAATAGTTTAAAAGGCCAGGAGCACACCTATAATCCCAAAACTTTGGGAGGCTGAGGTAGGAGGATTGCTTGAGTCCAAGAGCTTGAGGCTGCAGTGAGTTGTGATTCTGTGCTGCATTCCAGCCTGGGCTACAGAGTGAGACCTAGTCTCTAATAAAAAATGTTCACATAGCTAAAGTATATTTAACAACTTAGCCATTTGAAATTAAAAAATATATTTTTATAATTGCATTCTTAACCACAAAGAGTTAACTAATGGCATGTGTGCAACCGTTGGTTACAGCACAACTTCTCAAACTTTGGAAACATTGCATACACCATCCTCTCCTATGATACTCTGATTTTGTGTAGTTTATGAATCTTATCCCATCAACTGCTGAAAATCCAACTTTACAAATAGGATGTTATCAAAAGGAATAGTGTATTTAATATGTTGAACTACCTCAAGCTAGTCTTATTGACATCAGATAATTTGTTTCAAAAGTTTAAACTGTCCCACCAACTGTGCCTTTGTGAGTTCACTGTGGTTCCTCAGTATGTGTGAATCAGTAGATACAGTGTTGTTTTCAGTACCACCTATTTTACTGCTTCAAAACAGTTCATTTTTTAACACTTGAGGTCCATAAACCCCCCCAAACAGTAACTTAGAATGATGGTTGCCTGCAGAATCTGCCATTTTTTAAAAGTACAACCCAGATACACTGAGCCACAACCTTGGATATATGTTTGTCAGTCACTGTGCTGTGCAGTCTATGAGAGGGCATTGTGGAAGTCCTTAAAACTGTATGCAGAATTGTAGAGTATATGTGTGTGTGTACCTTACTACTGAAAAAACCACTAAGTTTTATCAGATTCTAAGTGGATCATGACATAAGTAATTTTTGTTCTAAGACTTGGTCTCAGAGAATGATATAGTGAACAATTAACACTTTTACCCACCATTCCCATTTGTAGAAATCTATCTCAAAGTTAATCGATTAAAAAAAAAAAAAAGGCAGAAAGCTGTTAATAACAGAATTTGTAATAGAAGATGAAACCACAAAAATACCTATTGATACGCCACTGGTTGAATAAACGATTACATCCTTGCAAGAGAATACTGTCAGTTGGAAAAGGAATGAAGATACTTATATCTGCTATGTTGTGTCTCTAGAATATATTAAGCAAAAAGAACAGGTTTTTTTTTTTTTTTTTTTTTTTTTTGGTGAAAGAGTAAAATACGTTTCTGAAGAGAAATAAGCTAAGGACACAATGGAACGGCAACCTAAGGAAGGAAAAATAATTGCAAATCATTTATCTGATAAGGGGTCTATCTGGAATATATAATAACTACAATTCAACAAAAGAACTGATGAAAAAATGGACAAAGGACCTGAACACACATTTCTCTAAAGATGATAGACAAATAGCCAGCAAGCATATGAAAAAAATGTTCAATGTCAGTAATTCTTAGGGAATGCAAGCCAAAATCACAATGAGATGTCACCTCACAGCCACTCAGGATGTCTACTGTCAAAAATACATGTTGGTGAGGATGTGCACCTTGTGCACTGTTGGAAATGTAAAATGGTTCAGCTGCTATGGACAAGATTATGAGTTTCCAAAATTTAAAATTATATGATTCAGCAGTTCTGCTTCTCAGTATATATCCAAAGGAATGGAAAGGATCTTAGAGTTATTTGTACATCCCTGTTTAAAGCAGCATTATTGATAATAGCCAAGAGGTAGAAGCGACCCAAGTGTCCATTCATGAAGGAATGATTAACAAAATGTGCTATACGTACAATGGTATATTGAGCTTTGAAAAGGAAGAAAACTGACATAAACTACAACATAGATGAACATTGAAGACATTACAATAAATGAAATAGTCACAAAAGGACATATACCATAGAGGTCAAAATTCATAGAAACAATATGGTGTTTCCCAGTAGTTGAGGGGAGGGAGAAATGGAAACCAGTTGTTTCATTTATACATTATGTACAGAGTTTCAATTGTGCAAGATGAAAAAATTCTGCAGATTGTCTAGTAATATGAATATACTTAACACTATTGAACTATACACTTAGAAGTGGTTAAAATAAATTATGTGTTCTGTGTTTTTTACCACAGTAAGAAATGAAAAAACAGCATCCGGTGCAGCAGTTCACAAAATCACACAAAATTCAGTGGTACTAAGTACATTCACAATATTGTGTAGCCATGACCTTTAGTTCCAGAAGTTTTTGGTGTTCCACCTGGAAACCCCATACTCATTAAGCAGTTACTCCCCATTTCCTTTCCCTACAGCCCCTGGTAACTGCTAATCTGTTTTGTCTCTGTGGAAACAAGTTTTGTTGTCTCGAGTTGGCACAACTACTTACAGAATTATTTTAAGTTACCTCAAAACATGATAATGTGTAACATGTCTAATGAAATATACTCTATTAAACCACAAAGAAGTCTTTTTTTAAAAGTATATTTTTTATTGCTTTTTACATTTTGGGATAGATGTGAAGAACATGCAAGATTTTGCATAGGTACATACATGGCAATGTGGTTTGCTGCCTTCTTCCCCATCACCTATATCTGGCATTTCTCCCGTGTTAACCCTCCCCAACTCCCCACTCCCCGGTGTCCCTCCTCTATTCCCCCTCCCCCACAGACCCCAGTGTGTGATACTCCCCTCCCTGTGTCCACGTGTTATTGTTCAACACCCGCCTATGAGTGAGAACATATGGTGTTTGATTTTCTGCTCTTGTGTCATTTTGCTGAGAATGATGGTTTCCAGGTTCATGTCCCTACGAAGGACACAAACTCATTGTTTTTTATGGCTGCATAGTATTTCATGGTGTGTATGTGCCACATTTTCCCTGTCCAGTCTATCATTGGTGGGCATTTGTGTTGGTTCCAAGTTTACCATTGTGCTGCAATGAACATACGTGTGCATGTGTCCTTACAATAGAACAATTTGTAATCCTTTGGATATATACCCAGTAATGGGATTGCTGGGTCAAATGGAATTTCTATTTCTAGGTCCTTGAGGAATCACCACACTGTCTTCCACAATGGTTGAACTAATTTACACTCCCACCAACAGCATAAAAGTGTTCCTATTTCTCCACATCCTCTCCAGCATTTGTTGTCTCCAGATTTTTTAATGATCACCATTCTAACTGGCATGAGATGGTATCTCAATGTAGTTTTGATTTGCATTTCTCTAATGACCAGTGATGATGAGCATTTTTTCATATGTTTGTTGGTTTCATATATGTCTTCTTTTGTAAAGTATCTGTTCATATCTTTTGCCCACTTTTGAATGGGCTTGTTTTTTTCTTGTAAATCTGTTTTAGTTCTTTGTAGATTCTGGATATTAGCCCTTTGTCAGATGGGTAGATTGCAAAAATTTTTCCCATTCTGTTGGTTGCCGATTCACTCTAATGATGCTGTGCAGAAGCTCTGGAATTTGATTAGATCCCATGTGTCTATTTTGGCTTTTGTTGCCAATGCTTTTGGTGTTTTAGTCATGAAGTCCTTGCCTATGCCTGTGTCCTGAATGGTTTTGCCTAGGTTTTCTTCTAGGGTTTGTATGGTGTTAGGTCTTATGTTTAAGTCTTTAATCCATCTGGAGTTAATTTTAGTGGAAAGTGTCAGGAAGGGGTCCAGTTTCTGCTTTCTGCACATGGCTAGCCAGTTTTCCCAACACTATTTATTAAACAGGGAATCCTTTCCCCATTGTTGGTTTTTGTGAGGTTTGTCAAAGATCAGATGGTTGTAGATGTGTGGTGTTGCCTCTGAGGCCTCTGTTCTGCTCCTTTGATCTACATCTCTGTTTTGGTACCAGTACCATGCTCTTTTGATGACTGTAGCCTTGTAGTATAGTTTGAAGTCCAGTAGTGTGATGCCTCCTGCTTTGTTCTTTTTGCTTAGAATTGACTTGGCTATGCAGGCTCTCTTTTGGTTCCATATGAAGTTTAAGGTGTTTTTTTCCAGTTCTGTGAAGAGGGTCGTATGTAGCTTGATGGGGATAGTGTTAAATCTATAAATTACTTTGGGCAGTATGGCCATTTTTGTGATATTGATTCTTCCTAACCATGAGCATGGAATGTTTCTCCATCTGTTTGTGTCCTCTCTTATTTCATTCGTTGAGCAGTTTGTAGTTCTCCTTGAAGAGGTCCTTTACATTCTTTGTTAGTTGTCTTCCTAGGTATTTTATTCTCTTTGTAGCAATTGTGAATGGCAGTTCATTCTTGATTTGGCTCTCTTTAAGTCTGTTATTGGTGTATAGGAATGCTTGTGATTTTTGCACATTGATTTTGTATCCTGAGACTTTGCTGAAGTTGCTTATCAGTTTCAGGAGATTTGGGACTGAGACGATGGGGTCTTCTAGATATACAATCATGTCGTCTGCAAATAGAGACAGTTTGACTTCCTCCTTTCCTAATTGAATACCCTTTATTTCTTTTTCTTACCGGATTGCTCTGGCCAGAACTTCCAATACTATATTGAATAGGAGTGGTAAGAGAGGGCATCCTTGTCTAGTGCCAGATTTCAAAGGGAATGCTTCCAGTTATTGCCCATTTAGTATGATATTGGCTGTGGGTTTGTCGTAAATAGCTTTCATTATTTTGAGATACGTTCTGTCGATACCTAGTTTATTGAGAGTTTTTAGCATAAAGGGCTGTCGAATTTTGTCAAAGGCCTTCTCTGCATCAATTGAGATAATCATGTGGTTTTTGTCTTTGGTTCTGTTTACGTGGTGAATTACGTTTATGGCCTTGCATATGTTGAACCAGCCTTGCATCCCCGAGATGAAGCCTACTTGATTGTGATGGATAAGCTTTTTGATGTGCTGTTGCCATCAGTTTGCCAGTATTTTATTGAAGATTTTTACATCTATGTTCATCATGGATATTGGCCTGAAGCTTTCTTTTCTTGTTGAGTCTCTGCCAGGTTTTGGTATCAGGATGATGTTGGTCTCATGATTTGGGAAGGATTCCCTCTTTTTGGATTGTTTGGAATAGTTTCAGAAGGTGTGGTACCAGCTCCTCTTTGTATATCTGGTAGAATTCGGCTGTGAACCCATCTGGACCTGGGCTTTTTTGGTGGGTAGGTTATTAATTACTGCCTCAACTTCAGCCCTTGTTATTGGTCTATTCAGGGTTTTGACTTCTTTCTGGTTTAGACTTGGGAGGATGCAAGTTTCTAGGAATTTATCTGTTTCTTCCAGGTTTACTGGTTTATGTGCATAGAGTTGTTTGTAGTAATCTCTGTTGGTGGTTTGTATTTCTGTGGAATCTGTCGTGATATCCCCTTTATCGTTTTTTATTGTATCTATTTGATTCTTCTCTCTTTTATTTTTATTAATCTGGCTAGTGGTCTGTCTACTTTGTTGATCTTCTCGAAAAACCAGCTCCTGGATTCACTGATTTTTTGAAGGGTTTTCTATATCTCTGTCTCCTTCGGTTCTGCTCTAATCTTAGTTATTTCTTGTCGTCTGCTAGGTTTTGAGTTTTTTGATCTTCCTCCTCTAGCTCTTTCAATTTTGACGATAGGGTGTCGATTTTAGATCTTTCCTTGCTTCTCATGTTGGCATTTATTGCTATATATTTTCCTCTAGACACTGCTTTAAATGTGTCCCGGAGATTCTGGTATGTTGTGTCTTCATTCTTGTTGGTTTTGAAGAACATCTTTATTTCTGCCTTCATTTCATTGTTTATCCAGTCAACATTCAAGAACCAGTTGTTCAGTTTCCATGAAGCTGTGCGGTTCTGAGTTAGTTTCTCAATTCTGAGTTCTAACTTGATTGCACTGTGGTCTGAGAAACTGTTTGTTATGATTTCCGTTCTTTTGCATTTGCTGAGGAGTTATTTACTTCCAATAATGTGGTGCTGAGAAGAATGTATATTCTGTGGATTTAGGGTGGAGAGTTCTTTAAATGTCTATTAGGTTTGCGTGGTCCAGGTCTGAGTTCAAGTCCTGGATATCCTTGTTAACTTTCTGTCTCATCGGTCTGTCTAATATTGACAGTGGAGTGTTAAAGTCTTCCACTATTATTGTGTGGGAGTCTAAGTCTCTTTGTAAGTCATTAAGAACTTGCTTTATGTAACTGGGTGCTCCTGTATTGGGTGCGTATATATTTAGGATCGTTAGCTCTTCTTGTTGCATTGATCCCTTTACCATTATGTAATGTCTTTCTATGTCTCTTTTGATCTTTGTTGGTTTAAAGTCTGTTTTAGCAGAGACTAGGATTGCAATGCCTGCTTTTTGTTTTGCTCTCCATTTGCTTGATACATCTTCCTCTATCCTTTTATTTTGAGCCTATGTGTATCCTTGCATGTGAGATGGGTTTCCTGGATACAGCACACCAATGGGTTTTGGCTTTTTATCCAATTTGCCAGTCTGTGTCTTTCGATTGGGGCATTTAGCCCATTTACATTTAGGGTTAATATTGTTATGTGTGAATTTGATCCTGCCATTTTCATGCTAGCTGGCTGTTTTGCCTGTTAGTTGATGCAGTTTCTTCATTGTATCGATGCTCTTTACCATTTGGTACATTTTTGGAGTGGCTGATACTGGTTGTTCCTTTCTATGTTTAGTGCTTCTTTTTTTTTTTTTTTTTTTTTTTTTTTGAGATGGAGTTTCACTCATGTTACACAGGCTGGAGTGCAATGGCGCGATCTCGGCTCATTGCAACCTCCGCCTCCTGGGTTCAGGCAATTCTCCTGCTTCAGCCTCCTGAGTAGCTGGGATTACAGGCACGCACCACCATGCCCACCTAATTTTTTGTATTTTTAGTAGAGACGGGGTTTCACCATGTTGACCAGGATGTTTCGATCTTTTGACCTCGTGATCCACCCGCCTCAGCCTCCCAAAGTGCTGGGATTACAGGCTTGAGCCACTGTGCCCGGCCTGTTTAGTGCTTCTTTCAAGAGCTCTTGTAAAGCAGGCCTGGTGGTGATGAAATCTCTGAGTAATTGCTTGTTCATAAAGGATTTTATTTCTCATTCACTTATGAAACTTAGTTTGGCTGGTTATGAAATCCTAGGTTGAAAATTCTTTTCTTTAAGGATGTTGAATATTGGCCCCCACTCTATTCTGGCTTGTAGGGTTTCTGCTGAGAGATCTGCTTTGAGTCAGATGGACTTCCCTTTGTGGATGACCCAACCTTCCTCTCTGGCTGCCCGTAGCATTTTCTCCTTCATTTCAACCCTGGTTAATCTGACGATTATGTGCCTTGGGGTTTCTCTTCTTGAGGAATATCTTTGTGGTGTTCTCTGTATTTCCTGGAGTTGAATATTGGCCTGCCTTGCTAGGTTGGGGAAGTTCTTCTGGATAATATCCTGAAGAGTGTTTTCAGCTTGGATTCATTCTCTCTGTCACATTCAGGTACACCTATCAAATGTAGATTAGGTCTTTTCACATAATCCCATATTTCTTAAAGGCTTTGTTCATTTCTTTTTACTTTTTTTCTCTAATCTTGCCTTCTCATTTTATTTCATTAAGTTGATCTTAGACCTCTGATATCCTTTCTTTTGCCTGGTCAATTCGGCTATTGAAACTTGTGTATGCTTCGTGAATCTCATGTTGTTTTTCAGCTCCATCAATTCATTTATGTTCCTCTCTAAGCTGTTTCTTCTCATTAGCATTTCGTCAAACCTTTTTTCAAAGTTCTTAGTTTATTTGCATTGGATTAGAACATGTTCTTTTAGCTCAGAGATGTTTGTTATTACCCACCTTCTGAAGCCTGTTTCTGTCAATTCATCAGATTCATTCTCCATCCAGCCTTGTTCCCTTGCTGGTGAGGAGTTTTGATCCCTTGGAGGAGGAGAGGCATTCTGGTTTTGGGTGTTTTCATCCTTTTTCTGCTGGTTTCTTCCCATCTTTGTGGATTTATTTACCTGTGGTCTTTGTAGTTAGTGACTTTCAGATGTGGTCTCTGAGTGGACGTCCTGTTTGTTGATGATGAAGTTATTTATTTCTGTTTCTTAGTTTTCCTTCTAACAGTCAGGCCCCTCTGCTGTAGGACTGCTGGAGGTCCACTCCAGACCCTGCTTGCCTCGGGCTCACCTGTAGTGGCTGCAGAACAGTAAGGGTTGCTGCCAGTTTCTTATTCTGCTATCTTTGTCCCAGAAGGATACCTCCCAGATGTCAGTCTGAGCTCTGCTTTATGAGGTGACTCTTTGGATATACGGGGGTCAGGGAGCTGCTTGAGGAGACAGTCTGTCCTTTATATGAGCTCAAATGCTGAGCTGTTAGTTCCGTTGTTCCATTCAGAGCTGCTGGGCAGGTAAGTTTAAGTCTGCTGCAGCAGACCTCATGACCACATTTTTTTCCCAGGTGCTCTGTCCCGGGAAGGTAGAGCTTTATTTATAAGTTTCTGTAGTGCTGCTGCCTTTTTTTCAGGGATGCCTTGCCCAGCAAGGGGGCAGCCTGGTCACAATCTACCAGCGGAGGCATTTCTGAGCTACTGTGGGCTCTGCCCAGCTGCTGTGTGAACTTCCCTGCAGTCCTGTTTATAAGGTTTTGGGTGTTTTCATCCTTTTTCTGCTGGTTTCTTCCCATCTTTGTGGATTTATTTATATATAAGGGTATATTTAGAACTGACTCTTCAATGGCAGCCCACCTCTGTAATGGCGAACTCTCCCTGTAATGGCAGACTGCCTTGGCAATGACAGGCTGCCTTGGTAATGGCAGAATGCCTTAGCAATGGCGGACCACCTCAGCAATGCCAGACCGCCTCAGCAATGGCAGTCTGCCTTGGTAGTGGTGGACTGCCTCAGTAATGGTGGATGCCCCTCCCCTACAGAGCTGGACCATCCCGGGTTCAGCTGTGCTTGCTGTGAAACTCAATCCAGAGTGTTTCAGATTGCTGGTCCTTGTGGTGGTGGGACCAGTCATGCCTAATCACCTTGCTCCTTGCTTCAGACCCCTTTTTTTTTTTTTTCAGTTGAACAGGTGACTCTGTCTCCCAGGTGTTCTAGTCACCAGTTTAAATGGCACCCAGATTTGTGTGAGTTCTTGTGCAGAGACCTGCTGCGCCGACTGAAACAGCTGTACTAGGGGCTCGTGGCACTTTTTACCCGGGAATCTCCTGGCCTGGCTCCCTGTTTCAGTCCCTTTTTTCAGTTTAACGAGCAACTCTCCCAGGCGTTCCAGTCGCCTGTTGAAAAGGCGCCCAGATTTGTGTGAGATTTTGTGTAGAGACCCACTGTGCTGGCTGAAACAGCTGCGCTGGAGACTCGTGGCACTTTTTGACCCGGTAATCTTCTGTCCTGGCTCCCTATTTCAGTCCCCTTTTTATCAGTTGAATGGGCGACTCTGTCTCTCAGGTCCTCCAGGCACCAGCTGAAATGGCACCCAGACCTGTCTGAGTTTTTGTGTGGAGAGACCTGCTGCGCTGGTGGAAACAGCCACGCTGGAGACCCGTGGCCATCCTCCACCCGGGAATCTCCTGGTCTGTGGGCAATAAAAATCCCTCTGGAAATGCAGCATCCACTCACCCTCTGCACTCCCGCTGGGAGCTGCAATCCAGAGCTGCTCCTACTTGGCCATTTTGGATCCCTTCCCCCCACAAAGAAGTCTTAAACTTCATTCAGTAATCACATTAGTGTAATAATGCTGGATGTAATTATTTGATACTAACTACTGAAGGACAAAACAAGCATATGAATTTCTTCTGAGGAGAAAAGAAATATATCAAGAATATTATTAACAGAATTGAGGCACTTATATATGGCACAACATGGATGAACCTTGAAAAAATGCTAAGTGAAATAAGCCAGACACAAAAGGCCACGGTATGATTGTTTATTCAAAATACCCAGTATAGGTAAAGCAGATCAACAGTTACCAGGGGCTGTGGGCAAGGTGAATGGGGAGTGACCACTTAATGAGTCCAGGGTTTCCAGTCAGAGCACTGAAAAATTCTAGAACTACACAATACTCATGGCTACACAATATTGTGAATGTATTTAATACCACTGAATATACATTTAAGAAGTAAATTTTACCTGTGTATTTTACCTCAGTTTAAAAAAGGAATCTCAAAATTGGGGTTTTATATATACACAAAAGAAATACTGTGAAGAGTCAATTAAATCAGACATAATTGTACTTAGATGGAGAACAGTTTATTAACAGAAATTATAAGTATATAATCCATTTACATTTGTAGCTCATATATGCTACAACTTAAGTCTTCTCAATGTTAAAAATTTTTTTCTACCATGTAAAACCTAGCCTTCTCTTTGACTTTTGAAAATTATATTTTGGTCCCTGAGGGTTATAAAAAGGGAGCTGGACTCCAATAATATCATTTGCCTGATAGCTGGGTCTTATTCCACCTCTGTCCACAAACACTGGTCCATGGCCACCTCCAGGTCCTTCCTGTACAGCTTTTACAAGAGGGTAAATATATTTATTTGTTGTTTCCGATTCTAGTTCAATTACCTCTCTGGCATAGTCCTGAAATTCTTTCTCCTTTACAGCCACAAGAGCTTCAGTAAGTCTGTAATAATCTAATTCTGCTTGTTTTGCTTGCTTTGCATTAAACTTATTTTTGGCCTATTTGGGAAAGAAAGGAAATTTAATATTGGTTAAGAACATGAACTTTTTAAATATAGGTAGCATTTGAAAATGTAGGTATAATTTTCTAAAATCATTGATGTTTTACGAGTTCTGATTTGACAACTATATACTATCATTTATTTCAGAAACTCTCCTATGCTTCTTAGAATAGCATCATGCTCAAAGTAGTGGCTGAATGAAACCTTTATCTATAGCCCTATGTAATACATTTTCGAAGAAACAACATAGTGAAATAACAGAAAGTAAGAAATTTAAATAAAAGTCAGGTAACTGAGGTTAGAATCCTGTTTCAACCACTTAGAAGATGTGAACTCTGGCGAGTTAGTATACATACCCACCATTGTCTCCACCTACCCACTATTCTGGAGGAATTCACTCAGTTCTACAGTGCTGGGTCAGCCCAATATACCACGTCCCCAGCCACATAAGATTAAATCAGGAGTGAATTCTGGACTAAATTAAACCATTTATATTATCTATTTCCCAAAAATTTGAAATTGGAACGAGTGACATTTGTCAATGTAGGTTGATAAGCACTGAGTGAAGTAAGTAGGCAATTTGCCAAAAGCCAATTTACCATTTTATAAAAATTTTGTCTTTTAATTGCTTATATTAATTTACATTGGATGAGATTATGGCTTTTCTGTGATGAAAAGTTGGCAACTTTTCATTTTGTATTCTCTGTGGCATTTTAAGAAATGCTGAGTTTATTTTCTAAAATAACAGTTACTGGTCGGGTGCGGTGACTCACGCCTGTAATCCTAGCATGTTGGAATGCCAAGGCGAGTGGATCACGAGGTCAGGAGATCAAGACCAGCCTGGCCAAGATAGTGAAACCCCATCTCTACTAAAAATACAAAAATTAGCTGGGTGTGGTGGCACGCACCTGCGATCCCAGCTACTGGGGAGGCTGAGGCAGTGAATTGCTTGAACCTCAGAGGCGGAGGTTGCAGTGAGCTGAGATCACGCCACTGCACTCCAGCCTGGGCAACAGAGAAAGACTCTGTCTCAAAAATAAATAAATAATGAAATAACTTACTTTGTTTCTACTTAGGATTATATTTAATTTTTATAAAAATAGTTCTCACAATCCAAAATGTTGGCATAAAACAGTAGCCCAAACCTGATACCTACCATAAATTTAAATTTTTGATGGAACAGAACAACCATACTAATGTGAAATATCAAAATTTTCATTATTGAGTGCTACAATTCAAAATCAAGTTTACATACTGTTTGTGAAATTGGGGATAAAATACCAAAGTTTTAAAAAGTAGAAAATGTCAATAAGGCTGGGGAAAAAGTAAAAAAAAAAAGGACTAAAATCTATCTCTCATCAAAGGCAAAATGCAGCAATTCAGATATGTTAGTTTAGTAAACGTTTGTAGAAAAATATTGAGGAAACAGAAAGAACCATTTGAAGCACAGAATGGAAGTGACAATGGAAGGAAATAATTACTATGATGAACATATGATTGGTACCTCACATTTGATGTGCATTAAGCATAAATACAAATTTATAAAGAAAAGTCTCCAAAAAATTAAGTTTAAAATCCTAAAAAAGCTAACAGATAAAGTAACAAGCACATTTGGAAGATAATAGCTAATTATCCTGAAAACTGGAAAATAAGGCAGAAAAAATCAAGTATTTATTCTGACTTTTCTTTAAAAATTATATCTAAGAAGAACCAAGTATTTGATCATGAAAACTTCTTGAAGACTTCAACAAGTAAATCAGAAGGATTCCAAATACTGATCTTATTTGATCCTGATTAAAACAGCAAACTATATTTTGGCACCCAGCCAGAAATTAAACTTTTATACATCAAAGATATCAACAGAGTGAAAAGGTAACTCATGGGATGGAGAAGACATTTGCAAATCATATATTTCATGATATACAGAATATTTTTAAAACTTCTAAAACCCAACAACAAAAAATCCAATTCAAAAATGGAGGCCGGGCACATTTGCTCATGCTTGTAACCCTAGCACTTTGGGAGGCCAAGGCAGGCAGATCATTTGAGGTCAGGAGTGCAAGACTGGCCTGGCCGACATGGTGAAACCCCATCTCTACTAAATATACAAAAATTAGCCTGGTGTGGTGGGCACCTATAATCCCAGGTACTTGGGAGGCTGAGGCAAAAGAATTGCTTGAGCCCTAAAGGTGGAGGTTGCAATGGGCCAAGATTGCACCACAGCACTCCAGCCTGGGTGACAGCAAAACTCCATCCCAAATAAAGAAAAAAACAAAAATGGGCAAGGATTGGAATATGCATTCTCCAAAGAAGACATACAAAAGTTCATTAAAAGATACCGCACATCACTAATCATTAGGCTACAAGGACACACTGCTTCAAACCAATAGCAATGGCTATTAAATAAAAAGAAGAAAAACAAGTGTTGTTTGGCGAAATCCTTGTGCATTGCTGGTGGGAATGTAAAATAGTGCAGCTATTGTAGAAAACATTATGACATCTCAAAATATTAAACATAGAATTAACATGATTCAGAATTTCCACTCTTTTTTTTCTTTTGCTATATAACCAAAAGAATTCAAAGTGGATACTTGAACAAATATTTATATAACAGTGTTCACAAAAACATTTGCAAAAGCCAAAGATAGAAACAACCCAAATATACATTGATGAATGTAGGGATAAACAAAATATGGTACATATACACAATGGAATATTACTCAGCTTTAAAAAGTAATGAAAGTGATTTACAGATACATTACAACATGGAAGAACGCTGAAGACATGTTAAGTAAAATAAGCCACACAGAAAAGGACAAATATTGTCTGATTCCACTTATATGAGGTATCTAGAATAATCAAACTCATTGAGACAGAAAGTAGAACAGAAGTTACCCAGACTGTAGGAAAGAGGGGATGGAAGTTACAGTTTAACATGTACAGTTTTAGTACAGGGTGATGATAAATCCTGGAGATGTACAGTAGCGATGATCAGTGTGAATGTACTTAATGCCTCTGAACTATACACTTAACTGTGCTTGAAATGGCGTTTTTTATGTTACGTATATTTTACCACACTAAAAATCAATTTAAAAAACCTCAGCATTAAGAAAACAACCCAATTAAAAACTGGCAACACTTTTAAATAGACACTTCATAAAAGAAGGTATACAAATGGCTAGCAAGGATGTGCATAGATATCCATTATCTTTGGCCGTTAGAGAAATGTAAAATAAAGTCATGAGATACCACTATACCAGAAGAGTTAAGGTATGACAATATCAAGTGTTGGTGAGTATGTGTAGTAAGCTGTGCTTGCATACGTTGCTGGTAGGAATGGAAGATGGCACAGCCAGTTTGAAAACAAGTTTTAGTTACAAATGATTGGATGCCAGATCCTCTACACATCTCTTAAAATCTGCTATCTCCATTCACTTCAAATCTGAAACCTATGAGATCCCAATCATAGTATCTGAGATGTGGGAAAAAAGTAAACGAAGATGAGCATTATGGCCTGCTACATTCATTTGTATTTTCTTTAATATTTACTAGAGCCTAATAGACACTAAAGACGGATAAACATTCATTTAAAAGATAAAACTCGCCTGTGAACTTCACTGGAGATAGAAACTAACCTCACATTTTAAATATATTTTATTGTGTCATAACCACAATGACCATTTTTTCTTACCTGACAAACTACCTGGGATATAGAAAACTAGCATGAATTCTGTATTATATACTTATCGTTAAAGTAAGTATAAACATTCAGGAATAATTACCATTTGCTGAATATGGGCATCTTGAACTTCTCGGTGTTTTTTATCAGCTTTGCATTTTTTCTCCTTTTCATGTTCCCAGAAAATCCGATCTGCTTTCATGACAGCCAGCAATTGTTCTTTAGCCTCTATTTTTCTTTGTCTTTCTTCTTCCTCTTTATTTTTCATCTAGATGTTTACAGGCAAAGGAAACAAATTAAAACCTGTTTTAGCAACCAGTCCTGTCTAAAAAGGCACAGAGTTAGAGAGCTGCAAGCAGAGGAGAGTCAGCCAGGAGCAAAGCAGGAGAAAACTGCACACCTCTGGGGTAGTTCCCATGAGGCCAGTTTACTTTGGTTTTTATTCTATTTCCTGAATATCAGAATATACCCAAGCGAGAAAGGACAATCTTTATTGGCTTGAAAAAGAAAACACAGGAAAAGAAAAGATCTCAAGGAAGGGAAATACATGTAAGTAGAAAATTAATTGTTCTAATGTGTATAAACTACCCAAATTAAATATTAAGATAATCAGTCATGTAGGATATAAGTTTTGAAAGATTAAAAAACAGAAATGTAATAGGATAATTTTATGTGGTTTGTCTTTAAAACATACAAATGCAAAGTATACCAAATAAATAACCTTTGCATTTCAGATGGTTCTGAAACAGAAAAGATTATTATTTTGCATCTATAAATATCTTATTTGTAACTGATTGTCATCTTTGTTAGGAAGTAAACATTGTCCAATTTCAAAAACATAGGAAGATAATTCATACGTTGTTTTTAACATCTTGCCTAGTTTTTGGTTAGAGAGGCAGATGGGATGGAAACCACAGTAGAAAGACCCTAACTCTGTCTTTCTGTTTTTATTTTCATAATTGAATTGTTTACCACAATGGCTCTATATTCTGCAATTGCTTTTAATTCTGCTTTGCTTTTTTCATCTTTTTCTCTTTCTCTTTTTTCCCATTCAGCATCAGCTTCTGCAATATCTCTAGCAATAATCATATCTTCATTGTCAAGTTTCTCTTTCATTAGTTCACTCAAGAAGTTATGTATTCTTTCCCTTCGTTCCTCCATAAGCCTATAACAAAATAATCATACTTGTCAAATCTTCATGAACAGATGTCCAGTGGAGCCAAGATAATTTAATTAGGGAGTCTGAAATACTTTACAGTCTCTTACAAAACCAACAGGAGCCCCACTGCTCCTTACATACATTGATTATTTTATAAGTGGAAATTATTTTTTAACTGTAAAGTAACATGTATTCTAAAAATTTAAAAAGAGTAATATGTATAATATATAAAACACATTAATACATATATGTATTATACATGTTATATCTATAATGTTATATGTATAATACATATGTCTCTGTGTGTGTATGTCTATGTAAGAAATAAGATCTTAAAATTATCCACATTGAAAAACATTTTAGGCCAGGTATGGTAGCTCATGCCTCTAATTCCAACACTCTGGGAGGCTGAGGTGGGAGGATCACTTGAGCTCAGGAGTTAGAGACCAGCTTGGGTAAGATGGCAAGACCTCATCTCTACAAATTTTTTTTTTTTTTTTTTTTTTTTTTTTGAGACAGAGTTTCACTCTTGTTACCCAGGCTGGAGTGCAATGGCGCCATCTCGGCTCACCGCAATCTCCACCTCCTGGGTTCAGGCAATTCTCCTGCCTCAGCCTCCTGAGTAGCTGGGATTACAAGCATGCGCCACCATGCCCAGCTAATTATTTGTAGTTTTAGTAGAGATGGGGTTTCACCATGTTGACCAGGATGGTCTCGATCTCTTGACCTCGTGATCCACCTGCCTCGGCCTCCCAAAGTGCTGGGATTACAGGCGTGAGCCACCACGCCCGGCCCAAAAAATTGTTTTAAAAAATTAACGAAGTGTGGTGGTGCACACCTGTAGTCCCTAGCTGGGGACTCCCACTTGCATCGGGAGGCTGAGGCCAGAGGATTGGTTGAGCCCAGGGGTTCAAGGTGGCAGTGAGCTGTGTACCACTGTACTCCAACCTGAGTGACAGAGTGAGACCGTATTAAGAAAAAATTAAAGAAAAAAAAATGTTTTTGAGACGGAGTCTCACTGTCACCCAGCCTGGAGTGCAGTGGCAAGATCTTGGGTCACTGCAACCTCCGCCTCCCAGGTTCAAGCAATTCTCCTGCCTCAGTCTCCTGAGTAGCTGGGATTGTAGGCACCCATCACCAGGCCCAGCTAATTTGTGTATTTTTAGTAGAGAGGAGGTTTCACCATATGCCCAGGCTTGTCTCGAACTCTTGACCTCAAGTGATCCACCTGTCTCGGCTCCCAAAGTGCTGGGATTACAGGCATGAGCCACTGCACCTGGCTACAGAAAATATTTCAGTACTTTATCAGACTACCCTGCTTACTCTATCACTGGAGGCTGGGGCTATAAAAGGCTTTCATTTAAATAAAATCTAGAAAATAACCTAATAAAAGTTATCGAAATCCTAAATATCCATCACCTCAATACCTGTGTGGAATTTATTCATAGCACTTCTTTGACTTGCTCTGTTTAAATTTCTCTCTCCCTTTACACTATAAGTTTCCTTTAAAAAAAAAAAAAAAAAAAAAAAGACAGGATCTTGCTATGCTGGCCAGACTGGTTTCAAACTCCTGGCCTCAAGTAATCCTCCTGCTTTAGCCTCTCAAATTCACCATGAGATTCCTCAGGTCAGAAATGGAATGGGTCCTCTTTCTAGTTAAGAGCCAAGCATGTGCCTGGCATATCATAAGAATAAATACATTTTGGTGCTCGCTTTGGCAGCACATATACTAAAACTGGAGCGATACAGAGAAGATTAGCATGACAGGCAAATTTGTGAAAGATGACAGGCAAATTTGTGAAGCGTTCCATATTTTTAAATTAAATAAATACATTTTGTTAAACGGCATTTTTATGCAATTGTATAAAAAATTTTGTTGTGACAAATTCACTTATTGAGTGAATTTGCAAAGCAGCATGTGAGAAATAATGAGAAAGGATACAGTGCATACTCCAAGAAAATGACAACTTAAACTGGAGAAAAGACATTTATGCAAATATATTTATAGTTATACAAGGCAAAGGGTAGTAACCATGAGAAAGCTAGAAAATGATATGGACAAAGGAAAAAAAAAGCCTTCAAAGAAAAGGTGACATTTCAGAATTGAAAAAAAAAATTATTTTAAACAGTTGCATTGATTGCTTACTATGTGCGTGACACTATTCCAGTTGCTGGGGACGGATATACCAGTGAACAAAAACATTAGAAGTTGGGTATGGTGGTGCGTACTATAGTTCCAGCTACTCAAGAGGCTAAGACAGAAGGATCCCTTGAAGCTATGAGGTTTAGGCTACAGGGCACTGTGATCACATCTGTAAAGAGTCATTGTCCTCCAGCCTGGGCAACATAGCAAGACCTCAGCTCTAAAGAAAAATGTTTTAATAAAAATAAGAATCTCTGCCCTAATGGAGCTTTCATGATTGCTGGAGGAGAGGGACACTAAACAAAATAAGTAATTTAAAAAATACATATCAAGCAACGAGTGCAGGGAACACAGGTAAAGTGATAAGCAATTGGGGAGGGGGTATAATTTTAGATAAGGTAGTCGGAGAAAGCTTCAATGAGAAGGTAAAATTTAAGTACAGATCTGAAAGAGTTAATAAAGCAAGTTATGTGCTCTCTGTAGGTGAGCATTCCCTAGAGCAGGCAGAGGCAAGTCCAGTGCAAGTGAGAAGAGGGAGAGGAGAGAATAGTAAGAGAAGAGGTCTGAGGGATAATGCTGGAGGGATGAACTGGGAAGATGGAAACTTGGGTAGGTGGAGAGCCTTCTGGGCCATTGTAGAGACTCTGAGATGTAAAGCCCTCAGAGGATTTTGCACAAGGGGAAGCATGATTTAGAGAGAAACACCCTGTAGTGCAATCTGGCCTCCTACTTTTATCTCGACACCCCATACCAAACTGCTCACTAATATAAGCAATGTCCTCTAAATCTGATGAATACTTCATTTTCAAAATTGTACTTAATCCCATTACTGACCTAACACTGATGACTGCTCCCTTCTTACTGAGACTTCTCTCTGATGTTTCCCTGGTTTTCCTCCAATCTCTGGAAACTCTTCTTTGGTTTTCACATTATCTTATTTTTCCATTTGACTTTTCAATGGAGTTCTCTAGGGACCATGCCACCTTCATTTCTTACTACTCACCCTAGGTGAGCTCATCTGTATCCATAACTCCAACTACCACTTACATAGCAATGGCTCACAAAGCCATCTTCAGCTCATATTCCTCTGGGACAGCAGATCAGCGTTTCTGACTATCTACAAGATGATAGATAGTCCTCACACCCACGTCCCAAACGGAAATCAAGTCACTGAATGGTCTAGTCATATATAAAATAAGATCTCTGTTCTTAAAGACTACTCTCATAATAATCATAAAATCATAGTACTTTATTACAAACATTATTAAAGCTTACCTGTGTGTTTCAGCTTCTTTTTCTTTTCTCATTTGTATAAGACGCTTTTTTGCTTTGATAAATTTTCTAATCTTTTCATCTTCTTCCTCTTGCTGCTGCTGTTCTACAGCTTTGATTATATGTTTATCCTGCATATGTTCCTTGGGGGAAAAACTGTATATTAACTTATCACAAAGAAAAATATCTTTCAACATATCAATAGCTAACAAGAACCTGTCCTAATCCTCCCTCCAGACTAAATCACTGTTGCTAGTTTCTTGTCCAGAGTTTGCTTTTGCGTACATATAAGGAAATACAGATATGTATTCTAAGAAAAATTTTACAAATAGGTCACTAGTATTTAAAACAAAAGGTAAAAATCTGTTCCTGTTAGCAAACGTTCTATGATCTCAGCTTGAGTTAGCCATCATAAAAACCGATGCCATTGAGCACAATAGTCTGGGTATATAGATATATTAGTATATTCTGTTATTTAAACAGGGTGTCTGTTACCCAGGCTGGAGTGCAGTGACATGATCACAGCTCATGATGATGAGGAGGAGGAGGGGGAGGAGAAGGAGAAGAACAGAGAGTTAGGAAATAGAGTACTCTCTTTTGACCTTCAACTTTTCTTTTTTCTTGCTTCCCAGAATGTGGACATGAGGGCTGAAACTCCATTAGCTATTCAGGGCCATGAGGCAAACTTCAGAAAAGATGCCACATATGTACAAAGAATAACAGAGTAGGCTGGGCATGGTGGCTCATACCTGTAATCCCAGAACTTTGGGAGGCTGAAGCAGGCGGATCACCCGAGGTCAGGAATTGGAGACCAGCCTGGCCAACATGGTGAAACTCCATCTCTACTAAAAATACAAAAATTAGCTGGGCATAGTGGTGGGTGCCTGTAATCCCAGCTACTTGGGAGGCTGAGGCAGGGAGAATTGTTTGAACCCAGGAGGCGGAGGTTGCAATGAGCAGAGATCACATCACTGCACTCCAGCCTGGGTGACAGAACAAGACTCCATCTCAATAAATAAAAAAATAAATAAATAAATAAATAATAAATAAAATAACAGAGTTAAAAAAAAAAAAAGAAAGAAAAAGATGTCCTAGGCCTGTTAACTCTACAGCTGCCATTACCAGACACCCCTCCACTTTAAACCTGTATATTATTTTGGGTTTTCTATCATATGCATTTAAGTCTTCTCTTAACTATGAGAAAAGATTCTTAAAAATTACAGCATTATTTCAAAATGTCCAATATCTATCAGAGGGATTCTAGAACAAGAGAAAGACAAAATAGGAGGGGACAAAATTATCTAAGAAATAAAGCAATAAAAGTTCTCAGGATGAAAGAAGTATGAGTTTCCAGATAAAAGCATCAACTCAATGCCCAGAAAAATGAATGAAGGTACATCATTCAAGCCACATCACTGTAAAATTTTAAAGCACCAGAGATAGAGAGAGGACCCTAAAACCATTCAGAGACAGAGAGAAAGAAGAAAAAGAAAAAAAAATGGCTGGGGGCGAGGGCTCACACCTATAATCCCAGCACTTTGGGAGGCCAAGTCGGATGGATCACTTGAGGCCAGAAGTTCAAGACCAGCCTGGCCAACATGGCAAAACTCTGTCTCTACTAAAAACACAAAAATTAGCCAGAAATGGTGGCACACACCTGTAGTCCCAGCTACTGGGGGGACTGAGGCACAAGAAGTGCTTAAGCCCGGCAGGCAGAGGTTGCAGCAGTGAGCCAACATCATTGCCACTGCTCTCCAGCCAGGGAGGCAGGATGAAACTATCTCAAAACAAAACAACAAAAAAAAGAAAAGTAAAAATGATTACATATATTAGATGAAGATCATCAATGGCATCATGCTTTTCAATAGCAATCCTGGATGCCAGAGGAATATAAAACAATGAATACAAAATTCTGAATTCTGAACCCAGAATTCTCTAACCAATCAAATTATAAATCATGCATGACTTTAAAAGATAAGCTTTTCATACTATCATACTGATCCTTAAAAAATAATAATTAAAAAGATAAGCTTTTCAGACAATTCAAAAATTTTACCTCCCATACACCCTTCCTTAAGGAAGCTACTCAAAGGTGTATTTTATCAAGATGAGGGAGTAAACCAAGAAAGAAAAAGACATAAGATTCAGGAAATGGGAGATTTATCCCTAGAAAGTAATATTCTATGCACACATCACAATTTTTAATGTTAACAAAGGTTGAACACATAACATATACCCTTACAAAAAAAGTGAAAATGCAAAATTAAAACTTTAAACAAAAGTCTTACTAATTAAAAAACAAAAAGCTTGTGTTGGCTACCATTTGTACAATACATTTAATTTAAATATTTTCATTTTGGCAGCACATGGAAAAAGTGATAGTAGAAAAGAAAGTATTTGGGGGTTTTCAAATAGCAGAATAGGCAGTTTTGCCATGTAGGAGAAGCAGTATTAAATGTTTGTTTCCCCAAAATTCACATCTGAAAATGTTTAGTTAAAAGTCACAGAATTTTTTTCAGTAGAGACCCCAATGCATAATTAGCCACTGTAGGTGACCTGTTTGAAAGGACCATATCTCTTTAGAGTATAACTTTACTCATACAGACATAGAAAAGAAGTCTTAAGAATATGAACACGATCTTAAAGGAGGGAAGAGGAACAGGGGAAGACATAAAAGCAAGAAAAATGACATGGTAATTGCAATCACTAAAAAACTATATTCTCAGTCAGTGCAGAACACTGTCTTCTGTCTACAACAGGTGCTTATTCCAGAACTGTTATTGCAGCATGGATTTAATTTGCTTGTAGTCTCACCATTCAAATGTTTTATTGTGTACTAGAGAGCATTTAGAAGATATTCTACACTATCAGGAGGTTGGTCCTTAAGAACTTTGATACCCACCAGTTGTGATAGCTCACACCTATAATACCAGCACTATGGGAGGCCAAGACGGGAGGACTACTTGAGCTCAGGAATTTGAGACCATCCTATACCACATACCCCATTAGCCAGGCATAGTGGTATATGCCTAGTCCTATCTACTCAGGATGCTAAGGTGGGAGAATCGCTTAAGCCTGGGAAGTCAAGCCTTCAGTGAGCCATGATTGTGCCACTGTACTCCAGCCTGGGCAACAGAGCAAGATCCTATCTTAAAATATAAAATAAGTAAAAAATCAGTAAGGTATGTTACCTTTGTCTACGAGATTAGGCTAAAAAAAAAAAAAAAACTTTGATACAACCTTTTATATCAAGTTAGGAAGTTTTGGCAAATGCTTCTACTGTCATAGAGTATTATAATACCTGCTGTATTAGTCCATTCTCAACTTGCTATCAAGAACTACCGGAGACTGGGTAATTTATGAAGAAAACAGGTTTAACTGTCTCACAGTTCCACAGGCTGTATAGGAAGTATGATTGGGAGGCCTCAGGGAACTCATGATCATGGCATAAGGTGAAAGGAAGTAAGCAGTCTTCACATGATGGCAAGACAGAGAGCATGAAGAGGGAAGTGCTACACACTTTTAAACAATCAAATCTCATGAGAATTCACTTACGAGACTGCACTAGGAAGATAGTGTTAAACCATTAGAAAGCATCCCCCATGATCTAATCACTTCCCACCAGGCCCCACCTCTAACACTCAGGATCACAATTCAACAAGGGATTTGGGTGGCGACACAGAGCCAAACCAAATCATTCTGCCCCTAACCCCTCCCAAATCTCGTGTCCTTCTCATATTTCAAAACCAATCATGCCTTTCCAACAGTCCCCAAAAGTCTTAACTCATTCCAGCATTAACTCAAAAGTCTAACTCCAAAGTCTCATCTGAGACAAGTGAATCCTTCCCACTTGAGGCCACAAAATCAATAACAAGTTAGTTAATTTCAAGATACAATGGAGATACAGGCATTAGGTAAATGTTCCTGTTTCAAAAGGGAGAAATTGGCCAAAACAAAGGGCCTACAGGCTCCATGCAAGTCCGAAACCCAGCAGGGCAGTTATTAAATTTTAAAGTTCCTAAATTATTTTCTTTGACTCCATGTCTCATATCCAGGGCATGCTGATGCAAGGGGTGGGCTCCCGTGGCCTTGGGCAGTTCCACCCCTGTGGCTCTGCAGGGTACAGGCCCCTCGACTGCTCTTATGGACTAGTGTTGAGTGCCTGAGGCTTTTCCATGTGCACAGTGCAAGATGTTGCCACATCTACCATTCTGGGGTCTGTAGGACAGTGGCTAACATGGTTTGGCTCTGTGTCCCCATCCAAGTCTTCTCTCAAATTGTACTCCCATGATTCACACATGTTCTGGGAGGGACCCGGTGGGAGATAATTGAATCATGGGGGCAGTTTCCTCCTTACTGGTCCCATGATAATGAATAAGTATCACAAGATCTGATGGTTTTATAAAGTGGTGTTCTTCTGCACAAGCTCTCTCTTTGCCTGCTGCCATCCATGTAAGATGTGACTTGTTCCTCCTTGCTTTTCACCATGACTGTGAGGCTTACTCAGCCATGTGGAACTATAAATCCAATTAAACCTCTTTCTTTTATAAATTGTCCAGTCTTGGGTATGTCTTTATCAGCAGCATGAAAATTGATTTAATACAGTAAATTGGTACCAGTAGAGTGGGGTGTTGTTGAAAAGTTACCTGAAAATATGGAAGTGACTTTGGAACTGGGTAACAGGCAGAGGTTGGAACAGTTTGCAGGGCTCAGAAGAAGACAAGAAAATGTGGGAAAGTTGGAACTTCCTAGATACTTGTTGAATGGCTTTGACCAAAAGCCTGATAACGATATGGACAATAAGGTCCAGGCTGAGATAGTCTCAGATGGAGATGAGGAACTTGTTGTGAACTGGAGAAAAGGTAACTCTTGTTATGTTTTAGCAAAGGGACTGGTGGCATTTTGCCCCTGCCCTAGAGATCTGTGGAACTCTGAATTTGAGAGAGATGATTTAGGGTATCTGGCAGAAAAAAGTTCTAAGCAGCAAAGCATTCAACAGGTGACTTGGGTGCTGTGAGAAACATTCCTGCTCTGTATCTCTAAAGCAGGGACTCAGTCTGCCAGTCTCTTTACTAAAGCATAGGAAGAGTGACCTTTACTCCAGTTCCCAGTAAGTTCCTCATCTGCATCTAATACCACCTTAGCCTGCACTTCATTGTCCATATCACTATCAGCATTTTGGTCACAATCATTCAACAAGTCTCCAGGAAGTTCCAAACTTTCTCTCATTTTCCTGCCTTCTTGTGAGCCATCCAATGTTTCAACCTCTGTCTCTTAACCCAGTTCCAAAGTTGCTTCCACATTTTCAGGTATCTTTACAGCAATGCCCCACTCCCAGTACCCATTTTCTGTACTGGTCTGTTCTCACACTGCTATGAAGAACTACCTGAGACTGGGTAATTTATAAAGAAGAGGTTTAATTGACTCACAGTCCCACAGGCTGTATAGAAAGCATGGCTGTGGAGGGCTCAGGAAACTTACAATCATGGTAGAAGGCAAAGGGGAGGCAAGGCACATCTTCACATGACAGCAGGAAAGAGAGTGTAGGGGAAGGTGCTACACATTTTTAAACAACCAGATCTCATGAGAACTCACTCAGTATCATAAGAACAGCAAGGAGGAAATCCAATCCCCTTTGATCCAATCACATCCCACCAGGTCCCTCTCCAAACACTGGGAATTACAATTCGACATTAGATTTGGGTAGGGATACAGCCAAACTATATCGACCTCTTAACCATTTGTATGTCTTCTTTTGAGAAACGTCTATTCATATCTTTGCCCATTTTAAAATCAGATTATTAGAGGTTTTTCTTCTATTGAGTTGTTTGAGCTCCTTATATATTCTGGTTATTAATCTCTTGTTAGATGGATAATTTGCAAATACTGTGTCCCATTCTGTGGGTTGTCTCTTCACTATTTTGTTTCTTTTGCTGTGCAGAAGCTTTTGAACTTGATATGATCCCATTTGTCCCTTTTTGCTTTAGTTGTCTGTGCTTACAGGGTATTACTCAAGAAATCTTTGCCCAGTCCAATGTCCTAAAGAGTTTCTTCAAGGTTTTCTTCACAAATTCAACAAGGGATTTGGGTGGTGATTGTTTTCTTCACAATTCAACAAGGGATTTTAGTTTCATAGTTTGAGCTCTTCGATTTAAATCGTTAATCCACTTTGATTTGATTTATATATATATAGAGAGAGAGAGGTGGGGTCTTGCTATGTTGCCCAGGCTGGTCTTAAATTCCTGGCCTCCAGTGATCCTCCTGCCTTGGCCTCCCAACATGCTGGAATTACAGGTGTGAGCCACCGTGCCTAGCCTAACTTGATTTTTGTATATGGTGAGAGACAGGGGTCTAGTTTCATTCTTCTGCATATGGATACCCAGTGTTCCCAGCACCATTTATTGAAGAGACTTTCTTTTCCTCTATGTATGTTCTTGGCACCTTTGTAAAAAATGAGTTCACTGTAGGTGGTTGGGGATGGCTGCTCATACCTGTAATCCTAGCACTTTGGGAGGCCAAGGCAGATGGATCATTTGAGGTAGGAATTTGAGACCAGACATGGCCAATATGGTGAAACTCCATCTCTACTGAAAAACACAAAAATTAGCTGGGCATTGTGGTGGGTGCCTTATTCCCAGCTACTTGGGAGGCTGAGACAGGAGAATCACAAGAACTTGGGAAGCAGAGGTTGCAGTAAGCCAAGATCATGCCCCTGGACTCTAGACTGGGCAATAGAGCAATACTCCATCTCAAAAATAATTTTATAATAAATAAACACTTAAAAATGCCAGGTGCGGTGGCTCAAGCCTGTAATCCCAGCACTTTGGGAGGCTGAGGTGGGTGGATCACGAGGTCAAGAGATCGAGACCATCCTGGTCAACATGGTGAAACCCCGTCTCTACTAAAAATACAAAAACTTAGCTGGGCATGGTGGCACGTGCCTGTAATCCCAGCTACTCAGGAGGTTGGGGCAGGAGAATTGCCTAAACCCAGGAGGTGGAGGTTGCGGTGAGCCGAGATTGCACCATTGCACTCCAGCCTGGGTAACAAGAGTGAAACTCCGTCTCAAAAAAAAAAACAAAACAAAAAAAACACTTAAAAATAAGAAAATGAGTTCACTGGAGGTGTGTAAATTTGTTTCTGGGTTCTGTATTCTTATTCCGTTGGTCTATGTATCTTTTTTCATGCTGATACCATGCTGTTTTGATTATTATGTCTCTGTAGTATAATTTGAAGTCAGGCAATTTGGTTCCTCCAGTTTCATTCTTTTGCTCAGGATAGTTTTAGGTATTCTGGGTCTTTTGTGGTTCCATATAAACTTTAGGATTTTTTTTTTATTTCTGTGAAAAATGTCATTGGTATTTTGCCAAGGATTACATTTACTCTGTAGTTTGCTTTGAGCAGTATGGACATTTTAACAGTACTGATTCTTCCGATCCATGAACATGGAATATCTTTCCGTTTTTTGTATCTTTTTCAATTTCTTGTATCAGTGTTTTATAGTTTTCATGATAGAGATCTTTCACTTATTTTCTTAATTCTTAGGTATTTTATTTTATTTGTAGCTTGTAAATGGGATTACTTTCTTGATTTCTTTTTCAGACTGTTTTCTGTTGGCATTTTTTTGTGCTGATTTTGTGTTCTGCAACTTACTGAATTTGTTAATCAGTTCTAATACTTTTTTGGCACTGTCTTTAGGGCCTTCCAAATATAAGATCATATCATCTGCAAACAGGGATAATTTGACTTCTTTCTTTTTATTTTAGATGCCCTTTGCTTCATCCTCTTGTCTGATTGCTCTAGCTAGGACTTTCAGTACACTGTTGAATAACAGTTGTGACACTGGACATCTTTGTTGTGTTCCAAAAAGGAAAGGCTTTCAAATTTTCCCCATTCAGCATGATTCTAGCTGTGGGTCTGTCATATATGGCTTTGATTATGTTGAAGTACATTCCTTCTATCCTGTTTTTTGAGGATTTTTATCATGAAGAGCTACTGAATTTTATCAAACGATTTTTCAGCATCAATTGAAATGATCATATGGTTTTTGTCCTTTATATCACATTAATTGATTTACATATGTTGAACCATCTTTGCATCCCAGGGATAAATCCCACTTGGTCATGATGAATGATCTTTCTTATGTATTGTTGAATTCAGTTTGCTAGTTTTTTTTTCTTTTTTTTTTTTTTAAGATGCGGTTTCACCATGTTGGTCAGGCTGGTCTTGAACTCCTGACCTCAGGTGATCCGCCCACCTTGGCCTCCAAAGTGCTGGGATTACAGGCATGAGCCACCATGCCTGGCTTTGCTAGTATTTTGTTAAGGATTTTTCATCAACATTCATCAGAGACACTGGCCTGTAGTTTTCTTTTTTTCCTTTGTCTGGTTTTGGTATCCAGGTAATACTGGGATCACAGAATGAGTGTGAAAGTATTCCGTCCTCTATTTTTCAGAGTAGTCTGAGTACGATTGGTATTAGTTCTTCTTTGCAGGTTTGCTAGAATTCAGTAATGAAGCCATTGGGTCCCAGGCTTTTCTTTAACTGGGAGACTTTTTATTACGGTTTCAATCTCATCCCTTGTTATCGGTCTGCTCAGATTTTGGATTTTTTCATGGTTCAATCTTGGTAGGCTGTATGTGTCTAGGAACTTATCTATATGTATTCTAGGTTATCCAATTCATTGACATATAGTTCCTCATAGTAGCCTCTAATGATCCTTTGAATTTCTGCAGCATCAGTGGTAATGTCTCTTTTCATCTCTGAGTTTTTTTATTTAGATATTCTCCTTTTTTCTTAATCTCACTAGAGGGTTGTAAATTTTGTTTGCCTTTTCAAAAAATCAACTTTTCAGGCTAGGCACAGTGGCTCACACCTGTAATTCCAGCACTTTGGGAGGCCGAGGTAAGAGAATCACGAAGTCAGGAGTTTGAGACCAGCCTGGCCAACACGTTGAAACCCTGTCTCTACTAAAAAAATATAAAACTTAGCCAAGTGTGGTGGTGCATGCCTATAATCCCAGCTACTTACGAAGCTAAGGCAGAAGATTGCTTGAACCCAGGAGGCAGCAATTGCAGTGAGCTGAGATCGCACCAATGCACTCCAGCCTGGGCGACAAAGCAAGACTCTGTCTCAAAAAAAAAAAAAAAAAAAAAACGGGGCTGGGCACTGGGCACCAGTGGCTCACCCCTGTAATCCCAGCACTTTGGGAGGCCAAGTCAGGTGGATCACCTGAGGTCAGGAGTTCAAGACCAGCCTGGCCAACACAGTGAAACCCTGTCTACTAAAAATACAAAAAATTAAATGGGTGTGGTGGCATGAGCCTGTAATCCCAGCAACTCGGGAGGCTGAGGCAAGAGAGTTGCTTGAACTGGGGAGGCGGAGGTTGCAGTAAGCTGAGATCACACTATTGCACTCCAGCCTGGGCCACAAGAGCGAAAAGATGCCTCATTAGGTTGTTTATTTGATTTGAGATGGAGTCTTGCTCTGTCACCCAGGCTGGAGTGCAGTGGCACAATCTTGGCTCACTGAAACCTCCACTTCCTGGCTCAAGCAATCCTCCAGCCTCAGCCCCCTGAGTAGCTGGGACCACAGGCATGTGCCACCATGCTTGGCTAATTTTTGTACTTTTTATAGACACAGAGTTTCACCATGTTGCCAGGCTGGTCTCGAACTCCTGAGCTCAAAGAGATATGCCTGCCTAAGCCTCCCAAAGTGTTAGGATTACAGGCGGAAGCCACTATGTCTGGCCTGACAGTACATTATTAATCCACATAAAACTCAATATTCTTTTATAATAGGTGAAATCATTCTGTAGAGCAGGATTTGTCATCCTGAGTTCATCAAAACAGAATGTGAAATGAAGAATTTCTGCAAACTCTTTAGCAAAAGCCTGTTCATGTGCTAGATGCTGGGTGGGAGAATATGGGTTACTTGTCAAGGCTCCCTGAAGACCTTTTAATGCTGCTTCTAACCACTGAGAACATCCATACAGTTTCTTTAATTTGCCTGCCAGTGGAACAAATGCACTCCATGCCTTCTCTTGCAACTTTTCATCTGCTGGCTGCTGGATTGCTTCTTGTATTTCATGGTCAGCTCCTCTGTATGATTGTAAGTCCTCCAAGATGCCATTTGCATCTTTCAATACTACATTCGCCTAATTATAAATTTCCTTCTCAGACTCTACAGGCTAGGCATTTTCAGGCACTGCTCGTAATTCTATCCTTATCCTCTTATCCTCCTCTTGAGCCTTCAGGCACTCTCAGCCTCTCTCCTCTGCCCTCCAGGAGCTGAGCTGCACAAGGTGGCTCCTCAGCAGTGCTAGGGAAAGCCCCAGCCTGGAACTAGGGAGCAGTGGCACTAGGACTAGGAGACCCTCCAGACACGCCCCTGTGGTGAACTGCGACAAAAATATTTCCATTTGTGGAGCACATAATAATGGCGCAACAGACACCAAATATAAATCACCCCATTCATTCTTCATAACTCTTAAGAAAATAAATTCATTTTTTTTAAATCTTATTTTCCCTTTTCTCTTTCTTGTTCATGCATGAGAGCACATGCACATAAAACCACAGCAAATATAGCTATCACAAAAGTATGCATTCCCTAAGAATCCCAACTTAATAGCAACTTGGGAGTAGATCTTCTACTCCACTATTTTTTATTATCAAAAGTTAGGCATTTGCAGGCACAGAAAGACAAATGTATTATGTTCTCACTCATTATGTAGGAACTAAAAAATGATCTAATGAAGGCAGGAACTAGAATGAGTTATTCTATCAGAAGCTGGTAAGGATGTATGAACTTAACAGTTAGACATACGGAATAATTTCTAGTGTTTGATAGTATAGTGGGGGGACTATAGTTAACAATACATTGCACGTTTCAAAATAACTAGAAGATTTGAAATGTTCCCAACACAAAGAAATAATAAATGTTCAAGATGACCGATACCTTAAATTTCCTTACTTGATCATTACATAATGTATGCATCTACCAAAATACCACATGTATTCCATAAATATATACAAATATTATGTATCAATTTAAAAAGCTAGGCATTTGACTTTGAACCTTTTTGGAAATTCTGCATTTTCAACTTACAAGAAACCGTCTCTTGCTTTCATGTATCTCTTCTTTTTTCTTTTCTAGTTTTTTTCTCATTTCGATTTCATATAGTGCATTCTGTCGCTTTATTTCCTCAGCATCTTTTTCTTCATGTTTTTTCCTTCTTTCCTCTTCTTCCTCATGTTCCTTTATTCTAAAGCAAAAACATAATTGAGAACAAAGCAGAAAAATAGGTTATATTTTTAAGAAATGAATTAAATTCTAACCTCGAATGATTTAAAGCTGCAAGGAAGAACTTGTGAATTTCTTTGGGGGGAAAGAACAGACATTAAATAGTAGTAATAGTAAACTAATCCAATCTTGGTTAACCTAGAACTGGCAATACTTTCCTTTCCTCAAAATTTATTTCATTATTCACCCAAGTAAGCGTTCTTTTCCTTTAGAAAGAACCAGTTAATGGGATGACGGTAAGAAGAAATGGTGACATTATTTTACAGAAAGGTTCCTAATCCCTAGTGCTTCCCAACTTCAGCCCTAGATGATGCTATGTAAACAGTGGGCCTAGCCTCTCAAGGAACAGGTTTTGATGGAATGAGAGGAAGAAAGTTCTCCTTACTCAACTGACCACTTGGGTTGTAATGCTTTCTCCAGCCAATACCGACTAGCCGATAATTTCTTCTGAGTGATGAGCCTTCCTGGCTCTTTCAGAACTTATGTGTGAGTTCTTCAGAGATCCCTGAGGGTCCACCTCACTGCAGAGTCCTGATCTGGGCAATTTAGCTCCTGCTGCCTCTCTTCAACTTGTCCATAAGCCCCACCACCATCACTAATAGGAGCTCCTACTATTAATCAAATAATTACAGACTCCAGGTCTCAAAGGCCCCTCATCTGGCAGCCAAACCTCAAGTATACAGGCTTTGTCACTACTCTATCTGCCCTCTCTCTTGCTTTTTTTTTTTCCTGAACAGGTAGGCATAGTGTAGGTCGACAAACCACCTAAATAGATGAATGATTAAGAAATAAACCCTTTTTTCTTTACAAAAAAACTTTTTTCTATAGAAATGGGCTCTTGCTATGTTTGCCCAGGCTGGTCTCAAACTCCTGGTCTGAAGCAATTTTCCCACCTCAGCCTCCCAAAGCATTGGGATTACAGGCCTTAGCCAATGTGCCCAGTCAACCTTTCTTTCACATGCACCCAATTGAGAAAACATTTTTTTACTGGAGTCTCCTCACTTAGCTTCCGGGAAGGGAAAATTTCCTTCCCCTATGCCATGGAGGACTATACAGTTAAGTGAGCCAACTAGTTCACTTTGTTACTGTTAAGCCAATCCAGGACAGGAGATTCCTACTTGATTCATCTGTGCAGAATAATAAGCTTTAGAGTCAGAGTCACTCTCTTTAGGAGGATGTAAGAAAAAGATCACTGTTGGCCAATGCTAAACAAGGTTTATCTTTGCCCTAAAAAAACCTCAAGTTTCCAAAATTTTGTTAGAACTATTTAATATTTTATATCTACCAATCTCCTAGGAGCAAAGTCACAAGTCAACAGTCAAGATCTGAAGAACATGGCCTGGTGTGGTGGCTCATGCCTATAACCCCAGCACTTTGGAAGGCCAAGGCAGGCAAATCACCTGAGGTCAGGAGTTCAAGAGCAGCCTGGCCAACACAATGAAACCCCATCTCTACTTAAAAAAAAAAAAAAAAAAAAAAATTAGCTGGACATGGTGGTGCCCACCTGTAGTCTCAGCTACTCAGGAGGTTGAGGCAGGAAATCGCTTGAACCTGGGTGGCAGAGGTTGCAGTGAGCCAAGATCACACCATTGCACTCTGGCCTGGGTGAGAGCAAGACTCTGTCTCATTAAAAAAAAAAAAAAAGATTTGAAGAACATTATAAGAAGAGATTTATTCAGTTCTAAGAACAGAAGCTTTTGAAGTTTTTAAATTGCTACTTTAAGGGAAAACAAGATACTTTAAAAATTTTCAACTTTAACGTTTCTTAACAAATCTAGAAATCACTAAGATTATAACTGTGCATCCATTGAATAATTCATCATTTCAGCAAAAAATTTACCTATTGAGAATAACAAAATTTTCTCTAAAGTCACTTGAAAGATAATATATTGCCAGTGACTTACATAATTCACAATAATTAAAAATTTAATTAGCTGTCAAAAGAGTCTTTTTCCTTAGTTTGGGTAGTTTGAATAGACTTCTCATCTATCTGCCATTAATTTAGCTTAATGCAAAGTTAACTTGTTGAAGTAAATTTGAGATCCTCTAGTTCAAGGAAGAAATACATAACATTCATATCGTTACTTCCAACTCCCATTCCCAACACAGATGTCAGCAACCAACACAGAACTCTTTCCTGCCGATTCTTGGTCCTTCGCAACCAATGCATCGGGCAGCCTCTACCTGGCAATCAGAGTTAATATGTCATATGCCTTGCTATCCTTGAGTCAGCTCCTTGCTATCCTTGATTCACATTCTGAAGTTTCCAAATCTGTACATCTAGCACAGATCTGATTCTTGGGCTTATATAGATGTTGTATAGTCCTCCTGTAAAAGCAAGAAAGACCACTGCCCAAAATTTGGTTCAGATGTCCAGGTTGATGACACTATATCCCCAGAAAACTTGGTAGAAAGTATTACTCACATGAGGGACTCCCGGGAAGAGCTGGGCAGGCATAAGTAGGTCTTGATTGCCTTGGACAGAGCAGAGGGAGTGGGTTTGGGCCTTTATTATTGCTAAGAGGTGGGACTGAGGAAAAGTTTTTGAGCATGGGGGATTGAAATTAAGCACTGGTGCTAAAAGAGGAGGAGAAGAGTTCCAGGAGCCTTCTTATCAGCCTGTACAGACACAGGGCCAAGAAGAAGTGAGGGTGAAGCCTAAAAAAAAGGACAGTAGTCAGACATCCAAAGTGAGCTCTCTCTCTATTACAACAGACAACTTTGCTTCTTTCATTTTTAAAAACTTTTTTTTGAGACAGGGTCTCACTCTCTCATCCAGGCTGGAGCGTAGTGGTACAATCATAGCTCACTGCAACCTCAAACTCCTGGGTTCAAGTGACCCTTCTGCCTCAGCCTCCCATGCAGCTGCAACTGCAGATATGCCCCACCACACCCAACTAATTCCAGCAAACATTTTTTTTTAAAGATGCAGTTGTTGTAGAGGAAGGATGGGCTATTGATATGGGGGTAAAAGAATTTACCAAAACAATTGTAGAAAGGCAGATTTATTAGAGAAAGTATAAAAATACATTGCCAGGGAGGCAGTGAGCAGTCTGCAAGAAAGAGGCTGACTGCAAGGAAACAGGGCTTGCTAGAGATTTTACAGGATACTGTTTATACTGTATGCTGAGCAGGGCTTTGTGCAGTACTGATAACACCAAGGTTGCAGTGAGCTTACTTGTAGATGGCTGGTGGAAGTTGGGCACAGGAAGATTGTGAATTATTTGTACAGAAGGGCTGTGTGTCCTGGACCAGGAAGAAAGGCAGATTTACAGCTTATTTGCATCATCTTTTGCTTTTTCTTGCTCCCACCAGCCAAACTCCTTTTCCCTAATTAGGACTCCATAGGAGTCTCACCATGTTACCCAGGATGGTCTCTGAACTCCTAGGCTCAAGTGATTCTTCCCACTCGGCCTCCCAAACTGCTAGGATGAGCCACCATGCCCAGCCTACCTTGATTCTTATAGAGACAACCCACTAGGCATCATCACCTGGCTATTACATAGCTACTTCACATTCTCTGTGTCTAAAACCAAATTCATCATCCTCCTCTTCTAAACTGATTCTTTTGGTTTCTTTTCTTTATTTTGGTGAACAGTACCATCATCTTTTCAGTTACATATGGTAGGGACTTAATAATTATACCTAACTCTTCTCTAATCCATAGACCTCTCATTCATTTACCTAGTATTTATTGAATTTTTACTACAGTGAATAAACAGACATGGCTCACTCAAGAAGCTCAGTCTAGTGAGGGAGACAAACAAAAACAAGCTGACAAGTAAAGTACAGACATACCTCAGAGATATTGGGTATGGTTCCAAACTACTGCAATAAAATGAATATCTCAATAAAGTAGGTCATTCAAATGTTTTGGTTTCCCATTGAATGTAAAACTTATATTTACACTCTACTATAGTCTATTAAGTCTACAATAGCAACATGTCTAAAAAATGTATATACCTTAATTAAAAAATACTTTATTGCTAAAACATGCTAACAACCATCTCAGCCTTAAGAAAGTCAGAATTTTTCTGGTGGTGGAGGGTCTTGCCTTGACATTGACGGCTGCTGACTGAACAGGGTGGTGGCTGCTGAAGGCTGAAGTGGCTGTGGCAATTTATTAAAATAAGACAACAATGAAGTTTGCCATACTGATTGGCTCTTCATGAAAGATTTCTCTGCAGTAGGTAATGCTGTCTGATGGCATTTAACCCACAGTAAGACTTCTTGGTAAATTAGAGTCAATCCTCTCAACCTGCTGCTGCTTTATCAATGAAGTTTATGTAAAATCCTAAATCCTTTGCTTCCATTTGAATGGCCTTCACAGCATCTTCACCTGCAGTAGATTCCACCTCGAGAAACCACCTTCTTTGCTCATCCATAAGAATCAGCTTTTCATCCATTCAAGTCTGATCATGAGATTGCAGCAATTCCCTCAAATCTTCAGGCTCCACTTCTAATTCTACTTCTCTTGCTATTACCACCACATCTACAGTTACTTCCTCCACTGAAGTCTTGAACCTCTCAAAGTCATCCATGAAGGTTGGAATCAACTTCTTCAAATTCTTATTAATGTTGATATTTTAACCTTCTTCCATGAATCACAAATGTTCTTTTTTTCTTTTTTGAGATAGAGTCTCGCTCTTGTTGTCCAGGCTGGAGTGCAATGGCGTGATCTAGGCTCACTGCAACCTCTGCCTCCTGGGTTCAAGAGATTCTCCTGCCTCAGCCTCCCGAGTAGTTGGAATTACAGGCATGCGCCACCATGCCCGGCTAATTTTTTATATTTTTAGTAGAGACGGGGTTTCACCATGTTGACCAGGGTGGTCTCGAACTTCTAACCTCACGTGATCCAACCACCTCGGCCTCCCAAAGTGCCAACATTACAGGCATGAACCACTGCACCTGGCCCAAGTGTTCTTAATGGCAACTAGAATGCTGAATCCTTTCCAGAAGGTTTTCAATTTAGTTTGCCCAGGTCCATTAGAGGACTATAGCAGCTATGGTCTTATGAAATGTATTTCTTTAACAGCCAGACTTGAAAGTCTAAATTACTTCATGATCCATGGGCTGCAGAATGGATGTTATGATAACAGGCATGAAAACAACATTAATCTCCTGTACATCATCAGACCTCTTTTTTTTTTTTTTTTTTTTTTTTTTTTTTTTTTAGTTTTAAGGTTATACCTGAAATCATCAGAGCTCTTATTAATGCTCACTGACAATAACCAGGTGCATTGTCAATGAGCAGTAATATTTTGAAAGGAATCTTTTTTTCTGAGCAGTAGATGTCAATAGTGGACTTAAAATTTTCAGTAAACCTTGCTGTAAACACATGTGGTGTCATCTTGGCTTTGTAGTTCCTTTTTCAGAGCCGAGGCGGAAAAGATTCAGCATTATTCTTAAGGGTCCTAGGATTTTCAGAATGGTAAATAAGCATTGGGTTCACCTTAAAGTCACCAACTACATTAGCTGCTAACAAGGAAGTCAGCCTGCCCTTTGAGGTGTTAAAGCCAGGCATTGATTTCTCTTCTAGCTATGAAAGTCCTAGATGGTATTTTCTTCCACTATAGGACTGTTTCATCTATACTGAAAATCTGTTGTTTAGTGTGGCCACCTTCATCAGTGATTTAGCCATATCTGGAAAACTTGCTGCAGCGTTTTCATTAGCACTTGATGCCTCACCTTGCACATTTATGTTATGGAGGCAGCTTCTTTCCTCAAACCTTATGAAACAACTTCTGCTAGCTTCACTTCCGCAATGTCCGTACCTCTCCGGACATCACAGACTTGAAGAGAGTTAGGACCTTGTTGTGGATTAGGCTTTGGCTTAAGGGAATGTCAGGCTGGTTTGAGCTTCTATCTAGACCACTACAATTTTCTCCATATCAGCAATAAGGCTGTTTGGCTCTTTTATCATTTGTGTGTTCATTAGAGCAGCACTTTAAATTTCCTTCAAGAACTTTTCCTTTGCATTCACTGCTTGGCTGTTTGGTGGAGGAGTCCGAGTTTTTAGCCTATTTTGGCTTTTGACATGTCTTCCTCACTAAGCGTAATCATTTCTAGCTTTTGATTTCAAGTGAGATATATGCGCCTCTTCCTTTCATTTGAACACTTAGAGGCCATTATAAGGTTATTAACTGGCCTGATTTCAATATTGTCGTGTCTCAGGGAAAAAGGAGGCCTAAGGAAAGGGAGAGAGATAGGGGAACAGTGCTTCGTAGAGAAGTCAAGACACACACAATACTCCTCAATTAAGTTTGCCATCTTATATGGGTGCAGTTTGTGGGACCTCAAGATATTACAATAGTAACATGAAAGATCATTGATCATAGATCACCATAATAGATATAGCAATATTGAGGAATTTGAAATATTGCAAGAATTACCAAAATGTGACACAGAGACATAAAGGGACATGCTGTTGAACAAATGGTGCTGATAAATTTGTTCAATGCAAGGTTGCCACAAACTTTCGATTTGTAAAAAAACCCCACAATATCTGCAAAGTACAATAACGCAAAGCACAATCAAACAAGGTATGCCTATAAATAGACAATGTAATTACAAATTGTAGTGTTGTTTAGAAATAAGAGACTAAGTAAAAGCGTAATAATTGAGGTACTTAGATAACTTTCAACAGAGTTGAATTCTAAGACAGGAAGGCCTCCCAGAGCTGGTAAAAAGTCTACAGATGAATGGAAGGGTAAAATTCCAGACAGTAGAGAAAACATGAGACAAGAATGGTTTGGTAGATGCTCAAAGCCCTGGAAGGTCAGTGTAACAGAGGCATCATAACTAAGGGGAAGGAATGGTAAGAGAGGAGGCTGAGAAGTAGGCAGGCTGGATCACACAGGGCCTTGCAGGGGATATCAAATTTCCATTGTAAAAAAGAACAAAAAAAAAAAAAAAAAGAAAAAAAAAATTTCCATTGTATTTTCAGTTGAATGGAAAGCCGTTGAAGTGCTTAAGGTAGAATGATAATATGATCAATTTTCATCTTGATAAAATATCTCTGGGTGATAAATAAAGAAGAACTTGGCAAATAAATAATGTGAGGCCAATTAAGAGACTGATACAGTAACCCATGGAATATATGAGGGTTGCCTGGACTAGATGATAGCAATAAATTCAAGATTTGTTTTGGGGAAAAAAAGCAACATGAATTGCAGAGAGATCTGATGTGGAAGATAATGGAAAATGAGGAACCAAGGTGAATTCCTACGTTTCTGGTTTGAAACACTGGTTGGATAAAGATGCCGCTGGAAGTCAATAATTCTGCGTAGACATTTTAAGTTTGAGATACTATGAGACACTGAAATGGAGATACCATGGAGGCAGCTGTATATGTGAAGCTGGGGTTCAAAGGGATGGTCTAGACTAGAGCCGTCAGATTTAGGATGGCACTTAAATCTGTAAAACGGATGAGATCACTTAAGCCCTCTTCTTTCTCCCTACTCTCCCTAGATAATCTTTATCCAGGGAAAAGTGATGCAAACTATCCTATGACCACTTTTTCTGTGTGTGTGTGTGTGTGTGTGTGTGTGTGTGTGTGTGTGTGTGTGTAGCTGATGGGATTAACCGACAGTAATTAGTGAGTTTTCTTAAGCCAAGTCTATGTGTCTGTTCCTAGAGAAAGGCTTACCTATTTACAGAACAAAGAAGGCCTATACAGTGGCTGTAGATACAGTGTTGTTTCTTTTTAATAATTATGTATAAGATTCCTGGTCAAAATTCCTCTATTTGAGGATTTTGGTGTCACTGTGGTATCTTATTTGTCTTATCCCCATCATGCCCAAGGGGCTGTGAGTCACAAAAAGACTCTTATACTGGTCAAAGCCCCACAGCAGCACAGGCTTCCCTGGTCTGGAGCCTATAGATTGTTTAGAAAGTATGTGAAAATTTTCACTTTCAGGCACAGGGCCAGCAGCTGTGTAATGAGTTTCAGTTTTCTATTACTGAGTAACAAATTACTCTAAAACTTAATAGCTTTAAACAATAAACACTTATTACCTCATACCATTCCTGAGAGTCAGGAACCTGAGAGTGACTTAGTTGGATGCTTCTCAACTATCTTGTAGTCAAGATGCCAGTTGAAGCAGTAGTCATCCAAGGGCTTAAATGAGCCTGGAGAATCCATTTTCACATATTTGTTGTCAGGATGCCTCAGGTCCTTGCCACATGGATCCCTCCATTGAGCTGCCCAAGTATCCTTACACCATGGCAGTTAGGCTCCCCAATGAGCAATCCATGAGAGACAGCAAGGAGGAAGCCACAATGCCTTTAAATATCCTAAACTTAAATGTCACACACCGTTATTTCTGACACATTCTATTTCTTAGAAATGAGTTACTATGTATAGCCACACTTAAGAGGGAAATAAATTGGGCTCCATCCTCTGAAGGAAGGAGTATCAAAGAATGTGTGGAAATACTTTAAGTCACCACAAGGTAGCACTTGGTAATACAATTAATAGGGCAAGCAAAAAGAGACTTGCCTCTTGGTATTCTGCAATTTCCATTTCTTTGTGATTAAAAGAATAAAAATATGGTCTTTGCTCAAAGAAGACAGTCATTCCAAATTTTGGCAGACCTTAAGGCACATGACCTACAAGACATCATGATCTGATCCTAGCCTCTCTCTCCAACCTTATCTTTCACAGTGCACCCTTAATCCTTTATACTACAGCCATCTTGACTACTTTTAGTTCTCCAAATCCACCATGTTCTATCCCACTCTGGGCCTTCACCTGTGTTTAAAATACCTCTATAGCCCACGCTTAGCATGGCTTATTACTATTCATTCTTCAAACTTAGGTGCAGGAGCTAGTTTCTTCTGAAAACCCTTTTCTAGACTGGGTCAGACACCAGTATTATATGCTTGCACACACCCTCTACACTTATGTTTATTCATTTATTTTTTAGATAGAACTTTGCTCTTGTTGCCCAGGCTGGAGTGCAATGGCGCAATCTCAGCGCACTGCAACCTTCACCTCCCAGGTTCAAGCAATTCTCCTGTGTCAGCCTCCTGAGTAGCTGGGATTACAGGCATGTGTCACCATGCCTGGCTAATTTTGTATTTTTTTAGTAGAGACGGGGTTTCACTATGTTGGTCAGGCTGGTCTTGAACTCGTGACCTCAAGTGATCCAACCACCTCAGCCTCCCAAAGTGCTGGGATTACAGGCGTGAGCCACAGCACCTGGCTGTGAACTTCTTAAGAAGATTACATCATATTCATCTTTGTATTCTCAATAACTAGAATAGACAGGGGCAAATGGAGGTTGTTCAATAAATGTTTGTATGAATGAAGGAATATCGATTTTGCTCCTGATTAAACTCTTACTCAAGAAAGGGGAAAGAAACTCGCCTTTGCATCTCTTTTCTACTACATGCTTCTCTTCCCAATTCAGGTTAATATCAGTGCTATTATTCCATTTCTATTAGTTTAAAGAGGCTTTTTATAGGCTCATCTCCATTCCTAACAGTGTTTTAAAGTAACAAGCATTCTGAATTCCATAAAACCCATACATCAATAAACATTCAACAGAATCCAGTTTGTAAACTCATATACTTAAACAAATATATAATAATGGGTTTATAATTTCCTATGTTGTTTTCAATTACAGATTTGAATGTTTCTTATTAAATTTAAGCTGTAGGACTTTGGAAACAAATCGGCAACCCAGGTTCACATGCTGAACATCTCTATTAGTCAGGGTTCTCCAGAGAAAAGGAACCAAGAGGGTGTGTATATATGTGAGTTTATTTGGGAGAATTAGCTCACATGATTACAAGGTGAAGTCCCACAATAGGCTCTCTGCAAACTGAGGAAGAGAGAAACCAGTAGTGCTCAGTCGGAGTCCAAAAGCCTCAAAACCAGGGAAGCTCACAGTGCAGCCTTCAGTCTGTGGCCAAAGGCCCGAGAGCACTGGTGTAAGTCCCAGAGTGTACTGGCGGAAGAACCTGGGATCTGATGTCCAAGGGCATGAAAAGCAAAGGAAGCATCTGGCACCGATAAAGGAGAAAGCCAGAAGGTTCAGCAAGCAAGATTAGCCCACCCTCTGCCTGCTTTGTTCTAGCTGTGCTGGCAGCCAACTGGATGGTGCCTACCCCACTGAGGGTGGGATTTCTTCTCCCAGTCCACTGACTCAAATGTCTATCTCCTCTGGTGACACCCTTGCAGACACACCCAGAAACAACACTTTACCAGCCATCTAGGTATCCTTCAATCCAGTCAAGTGGACATGTAATATTAACCATCGCAACATCCTTCCTCTCCTAATTCCCCACAATGCAACCAATCTAATGCGGGAAATTCTGTTCCATTGCTTATCAACATAACCGAATTTTCAAAAAAATTTCAAATGAAAATAGGAGAGTTGAGAGTACAGTGAGGATAAGTAACACTTGGTCACCATCCACAAGGACAAAGCCCACCACGAGAAGTAAGTAAAGGAATTTATGCTGACCGCAGAGTTTGATGAACATTTTCTAGACTGCACTGAAGATATTCCAAAGAAATAACTAAAATAAATCCTATACCAGCTTGAACCTCTAACCTACTGAGATATACTACAAGGAAAAAACATGCTGTGGCCGAAACACAGCCTAGATACAAAGGCTGTCAGTAGATAGCCAGCCTGTGAAGGTGTTAGCACTTGCCTTCACAGGCTGTCTTGTGCAAGGTAGCTTGCTAGAAATCTGACTGCCACCTCTGAGCTCCAATATAACAAGAGAGATTTCTCAAACACAAGTGATTCACTGGCCAAATACTTGCCTCCCTTTGCCAATGGCGTTGTCCCTAACTTGTACAAACCTTTAGATTTCTATACTACCAAAGAAAAAAATTACAATAAATCCAAACATTTTTCTTCCCATGTTACTAAGGACTGAACTGAAAACTACACAATTTGGCAATATATATATTCTGATAACTGATGTCTGTGTCATTTAGACACAATGTGATTTTGATAAATACATATGACATACAGGTATGTGATAAAAGCATGTAATAAGACAATACTGCTCGTTCAAACTTCATTTTATAAAATGTGAGTACATATGCTCAGAAAAAATGTCTGTTTCAATGACTGCCAGAGGCTGGGGGTAGGAGAGAACTTACAGCAAAAGGGCATGAGAAAAATTTTGGGGGTGATGGAAATGTTCTATATCTTGATTTCAGTGGTAGTTATGCAGCTATACTTTTTAAAAGGTGAATTTTAATGAATGCAAATTATATTTCAATAAGCCTGATGCCTCCATCATTAAAATAAAAAAAAAACTCTGCATGGCTATACACCAAAACAACAATAGTAACTTCCTGTGGTAGTTTAGATTTATTGTTCAACAAAGCTTCACTCCCTTTCCCTTCCTGCCTCACTCTCATGGAAGTCTACTTCTCTGTTCTGTTGTTGTCGGGGTTGGCCGTGTGACTTGCGTTAGATTGATGGTAGTCCAAGTATACTTCCTTGTCCATTGACTTTGGGTTTAGCTATGTTCTTGCAAGCTTGGGCTTGCTCTCTTGCATCTCTGTGAAAAGTTTCCCTGGGTGGCTGCTTCATCCTGAACCTCAGAATGTATACTCATGGAGTGGTTCAGAATCCTCCCCACAACAATGAGCAAACCCAGCCAGTCCTACAGCTTAAAGAAAAGTTGCCCAGCTGATTCCAGCCTAGATCAGCCAACCCCCAGATGCATGAGAAGTAAACACGTTTTTGTTTTTTTTTTGTATGCCACTAGACTGTATGGTTGTTTATTATATTGCATTATTATGACAATAATAACCAATATATAATCTCTGGGTAAGAAAGTGATAGTGATTTTTAACCTCCTTTTTGTATTCTTTCTACTAATTAACTTAACATGTATTATTTTTATAATCAGAAAAAAGCTACCTCCATTATGAGAAAAAGAGAAAGGTACAAAAAGGTATTTGATGTATACATACTGTTTTAGATGATCTTTGGCAAGAGCCACTCTTTCTCTATGCCGTTTTTCTGCTTTTTCTTGTTCTTCTTTAAAAGCTTTTTCAATGTTGAGTTTCAATTGTTCCTCCCATTTTTTATCTGATTTTATCTTACTCTTTTGGAATTCAATCTGGGCATCACGTTCCTTCATAACTCTACTAAGAAGAAGTCCTGACTACAAAAGAAAAATTATAGTACTTTAAGAAAATGATGCCTAATTATGTATAAGTATGTTAAATATATATAAAAATACAAGAAAACCCAAGTAGTACATGAAAGTTTTTCACTCTTTCTGTCTGGTAAAATTGATACTGCTTTGCATTTTCAATGGCCTTTTTTCTTTTTCCTTGTTTGTATATTTCTTCTTCCAGATCAAGAATTTGTCTTTCTGCCTCTATTTCTTCATCACGCTTCTTTTTGGCTTCAAGTTTCTGTTCTTTCATTCCCTGTAAAAAGACAAACACAATCTTCTGTTTTTATTTGTCAATTTAATTTTACTACAATTTAACATTATGACAATTTGAGATATTGTTTTGGTTGTATTTGTAATATTTTATTAATAAAATAGAGGCTATACTTACAAGCTAATTTTTCAGACTGACTTTTTTAGGTTGGTAACATATTTACATGGTTCAAAATCTCAAAATATTAAAGAGGTATATGAACTTCTCCTTCTGTATTAATCTCTTCTCACATAAATGGGTAATTTACAAAGAAAAGAGATTTAATTAGCTCACAGTTCTGTAGGCTGTACAGGAAGGATGATGCTGGCATCTGCTCAGCTTCTGGAGAGACCTCAGGAAACTTACAATCATGGCAGAAGGTAAAGAGGGAGTAGGCATGCCATGGCCAGAGCAGAAACAAGAGAGTGAAGGAGGGAGGTGCCACACACTTTTAAACAATGAGATCTCATGAGGACACACTTACTATTTCAAGGATAGTACCAGCAGGGTTGGTGCTACACCATTCTTGAGAAATCTGCCCCCATGATCCAACCACCTTCCAACAGGCCCACCTCCAACACTGGGAATTACATTTCAATATATTTGAATGGGGACACACATCCAGACTGTATTGCCTTCCAACCAATCTGCAATCTCCTCTCATTTTAAGATAACCACTATTAGTTTACTTTGTTTACTTCTAAAGTTCCTCTTTACAGTTACATAATAAATATATATCTTACTACTTTTGCTGCTTTAACAAACCAATAGTTGTATATTTTATATGCTCTTCTATAACTCTGAGGACTCCACTCCTCATCCTCATGTCATATAAGGTCTTCCTTTTCCTTACTGGTCCTATTGTCTATGTCTTAAGAAAGCCTTACTTACTCTGATATCCTGAAGATATTTATTTTAAAAGTTTTAGTGTTTTGCCTTTTTTTTTTTTTTTGAGATGGAGTTTCGCTCTTGTTACCCAGGCTGGGGTGCAATGGCACCATCTCGGCTCACAGCAACCTCCGCCTCCTGGGTTCAGGCAATTCTCCTGCCTCAGCCTCCTGAATAGCTGGGATTACAGGCACGCGCCACCATGCCCAGCTGATTTTTTGTATTTTTAGTAGAGGCGGGGTTTCACCATGTTGACCAGGATGGTCTCGATCTCTTGACCTCGTGATCCACCCGCCTCAGCCTCCCAAAGTGCTGGGATTACAGGCTTGAGCCACTGCGTCCGGCCAGTGTTTTGCCTTTTAAATTTAGGTATTTAGTCTGGCTGAAATCTATTTTCCTGTATTCTGTATCATTGAGATATAGTTTAATCTCTTTCATATGCCAATTATCCCAGTATCAGTTGTTGAATTCCCATCCTTTCCTTTCCTACTTGCAATGACATTTTTGACATATGTCAAGTTCCTATATGGAACATGGGTTTGTTTCCAGGTTCTCTCGTCTGACCTATTATTTTGTCAATCTCTGTGTCTATATCACAGTTTTTACTACTATGAGTTTATTGACAGTCTTGCTGCTGGTAATCTTAATAGACATCAAAAAAGTATTTTAAAAAATCTAACATCCATTCCTGATTTCAAAAGAACCAAAACACTCAACAATTTTGATATAGAAGGCAATTTCAATTTGATTAGTGACATCTACAAAAACTGTATACTTAGCATCATACTTAAAGGTGGAAGAATGAGTACTTTTTCCCCAAAGTCAGGAATAAGGCAAGAATATCTACCTTCACTACATTTATTCAATATTATACTGGAGCTTCTAGTCAGTGCAGTAAGTTAAGAAAAAGAAATATTCATCCAGATTGGAAAGAAAGAATTAAAATGGTCTTTATTCTCTGATGCCATGATTGCCTATATAGAAAATCTGATGGAATCTACCAAGAAGGCACTAGAACTAATAAGTGAGATTAGCTATGTTGCAGGATACAAAATCAATATAGGAAAAATTAACTGCATTTCTATAGCTAATAATAGCAGATTAAAACTTTTAAAAAATACCATTTACCATAAAATTAAAAATATTAAATACTTAGGGATAAATCCAACAAAAGATGTATAAAACCTAAATACTGAAAACTATAAAACACTGCTAACAGAAATTAAGACTTAAACAAATAGAGTATGTTCATGGTTCAGAAGATTCAATATTGTCAAAATGTAATTATCTCCAAATTGATCTAGAGATCCAACATAATCCCAATCAAAATTCCAGCCAGAAATTTTGCAGGAATTGACAAGCAAATTCTAAAATTAATAATGGCTGGATGCAGTGGCTCACACCTGTAATCCCACTTTGGGAGGCTGAGGCTGGCAGATCACTTGAGGTCAAGAGTTCCAGACCAGCCTGGCCAACATGGTGAAACCCCTGTCTCTACTAAAAATACAAAAATTAGCCAGGGTCCAGCTACTCAGGAAGCTGAGACAGGAGAACTGCTTGAACCTGGGAGAAGGAGGTTGCTGTGAGCCAAGATTACGCCACTGTACTCCAGCCTGGGTGACAGAGTGAAACTCCATTTCTAAATAAATAAATAAATAAATAAAATTGATAAGGATGTGCAAAGGACCTAGAATAGCCAAAAAATCTTTGAAAAAGAACTGATTTTAAGACCTGTTATTAAATCTACAGTTATCAAGGCTGTATTATTGGAGTAAAGATAAATAGAGCAATGAAACAGGATAGTGCAGAAATGCTGCTTGCATATATATACGTAACTAGATTTTCAAGAAAAGTGCAAAGGCAATTTAGTGGATAAAGAATAGTATTTTCAATAAATTATAGAAGAACAATGGGATCTTCATACACAAACACACACACACACACAAAATTAACACTTCACTGCATATAAACATATATTTTAAATGGTCCATAGGCCTAAACATGAAATCTTAAAAAATATTTTTCTTTCCAACTTTTATTTTAGGTTCAAGGGGCACATGTGCAGGCTTGTTACATAGGTAAAGTGCATGTCACGAGGATTTGGTGTACAGATATTCTGTCACCCAGGTAATCAGCATAATACCCAATAGGTAGTTTTTTCATCCTCATCTTCTTTCCACCCTCCTCCACACTTAAGCAGGTGCCAGTGTCTACTACCCCCTTCTCGGGGTTCATGTATACTCAACATTTAGCTCCCACTTATAAGTGGGAACATGCAGCATTTGGTGAAATCTAAAATTTTTAAACTTCTAAAAGAAAACAGGAGAAAAATCTCTGTGATATCAGATTACATAAAGATTTTTTGGATAAGCCGCTAAAAGAATGATACATACAAGGAAAACTGACAGACCACACTTTATTAAAAGTAAGCACTTTTGCTTTTCAAAAGATATAGTAAGGAAATGAAAAGTCAAGACACAGAGTGGAAGAAAATATTTTCAAGTCGAATACCTAATAATGGACTTGTATTTGGAATATAGTTTAAAAATTATCTAAGCTCAATAATAAAACTAATTTTAAACTGGGCAAAATATTTGAACAGATACATCACCAAAGAAGATATACGGGTAGAAAATAAGTTCATTAAGAGATCTTCAACATCATTTTTATTTAGAGAAATTCAAATTAAAACCATAATGAGATATTTTACACCTATTAGAATATCTATAATTAAAAAGACCAACTATACCAACTTTTGTTGAGACTGTAGAGGAAATAGAACTCTCAAAGATTACTGTTGAGACTTCAAAATTACAACTACTTTGGAAAAGAGTTTGGAAGTGTCTTACAAAGTTATATATATACCTATCATAAAAGACAGCCATTCTACACTAAGATATCTACCAAGAGAAATGGAAGCATATGTCCATACATAGACTTTTACATGAATGTTCACAGCAGCTTTGTTTGTAATAGCAAAACAAAAAAAAAAAAACAATTCAAATGTTAACATTTCATTGATGTCAACCATCAGAAAGTGACCAAATAAACAAACTGTGGTATATCCATACAATGGAATACTATTCAGCAATAAAAATTAACAATTGATATCCACAACATGAATGAATCTCAAAGTCATTGTACTGAATAAAATCTGTAATAGGAAGTAAATCAGTGGTTACCTATGGATTTGGAGGAGGAGCAAGGAGGAATGAGAGGGAATAAAACAGGTCATGAAGAAATTTTGGGGTGAAGAACATGTTCATTATCCTATAGTAATGACAGCTTTGGTGGTTTATACATATGTCGAAATTATAGGATTATACATTTCAAATATGTCTGATTCATTGTATATCACTTTTACCTACATAACACTGTTGAAAATGTGTTTCAATGCATTTTTATGAAATTTTACATGTAAAAAATTTTATAAAAGCAGCATAAGATTACTATGAAACAAGAGTAAATCTTCAGTGCATGTGTACTCCTGAGTGGTTAATACTTACTGCATATGTATTAGTCCAATGTTTTACCACTTCTTGGGATCGCAAATGCATTTCTTTCTTTGCCTTTCTTTCTGCACGGAGACATGCTGCTTCTCTTGTCAGCCTGTCAAGGCTATCTTGAATCTTTTTCCACTCATCGTGTGGAATTATGGTGACCTGCTGGAGATCTACTTTACTAGGTAGAAGAGGTGGATAGAGACCTTGATCTTCTTCAGAGTTTTTTATTTCTAATAAATTGTAAAAAAAAAAAAAAAAAAAACAAAAGATTATTAAAGACTTTCAGGAACAGTTTAAGTGATATTTTTCTCAGAAGTTCCGACATTGGCATGATAACTGAAAATTATTTCGAATACTTAATTTACTCTTGTTATCCTAAGAACAGCTATGATTAAGTGGAAAAAAAATACAAGGTCTTGAAATCAGAAGACATGTATTTGAGTCCTTGCTTAATCACTTCCTTACTGTGTAAACTCAGGCAAGTCATTTAACTTTTTGGAATCTCAGTATCCTCATGTTTAAAATAGAGCTCTTCTATCAATATCTATTCCAACAGCTTGTTATAAAAGCATTTTTCAAAGTTAACAAAGTGGCAGTTTATAAATGGATAACTGTGGGTGTTCATCTTTTGGGGGTGTAGCCATTATGACTGACTTTAACCTCTTCCTGCTGAGCAGCAGCAACACAATTTGGAGAACTCACTGTAGTCCCAGGGTGGGCCTAATCGGTTTAAGAACACTTGGATCTTCATTGTCAATCATTATTCCTCTAAAAAGCAAAGAAACAGGATAAAATGTTTACTTGCAACTTATAGAAACTTTCTTCCTTGTTCTTCTGGGAAAGACATCCAAAAGACTCTCAAGCTAGGTATGAACAAGGAAGCAAGAAAGAAAGATAAATAGCCATCCTACAACCACAAGAGAAACCAGCCTTGAATGAAGCTATTATTGCAAAGAAGCTGTTACTGTGAAGAAAACACGAAGGAAGAATCTGAGGCAATAATGATCTCATTGTTCTGCTAATCAACTTAACCTGAAGCCTGGAGTTCCTGTTATGTAAGTGAACAAATGTCCTTATTTTTGAAGATGACTGAATTGGGTGTTCTGTTATATGAATTCAAAGCATCCTAAATCACACAGTGGAACTCCTAACAGCTCTCCTTGGAAAAATGGTCCTACCCATTTAATCAATTGAGGTTCTTAATTATTACCAGCCAAACTTACTCTAACTAGTTTAGGCAGAAAAGAAATTCATTCAGGGGCATTAAGTAATGGATTTTCAATCTCGTAGAGAGCTATAGTCATCCATATAAGCTATATATGCAAAACATCATACAAACCACATCAAGAGGTTCCAGGGAGGGCACACGGCAACGGGCTTTGTGTAGGCATCTCAACTTGCCCCATTTACAACTTGCCCCACTGGATACCATATACTTGAATCTGCACCACCGTTGCCTCTGAAATTGGTACACTTTTGTTGCCATTTTCTACACACACACTCACAAATTGATTCAACACGCTGTTTGCTTCCTTATATTGCTCTCTTCAGACTATCAATCTGGCATATGTAAAATTGATTGGCTGAGTCTTTATCCCATGCTTGTACTCCAGCTGTAAGGGAAGCTGAAAACATGAATTCTGCCTTCTATCTTAAGGAGGTAGGACATCAAAGGAAGGAGATTCACCAAAATAGGAAAGTCATTTGAACAATGATAGGTAGCCACAGGCATAACAAAGGTAGGATAGCAGAGTGGGTAAGAGTGTGGATTCTGGAGTCAGACTACCTGAACTTTTTCTAAACACACCATATATTAACTATATGAATGTAGACAAAATTACTTAACCCTTGTGAGTTTGTTTCCTTAATTGTAAAATGGGGTCATTAACAGTACCTACTGTATGTAAAGAATTTAGACTAGCACCAGGTACATAATATGTTCTCAACAAATATTAGCTATTATTATTTTTACTATTTGTATGAGGAGAAGAATGAAACAGAAGTAGAGAGAAAGGCAGAAGGAAGAAAATCACGTGGTTCCAGAAAGAGAAAGACACTGAAAGAAAAGCAGTTAGAAGCTGGTGGCTAAAGTGTTGAGTTTAAACCACAGGTTCTGTCTTGCCTACCACATACCAAACATCTGCATGCAGAATAAAGCCAAACAAAGCTGACTTTATCATGACTCTTTAGCTGTAAAGAGTATTATCTTGAGTTGCGAAGAGTATCATCATGACTCTTTAGTTGCAAATGACTGATATAACTCATAGTAGTTACAACAAAAAGGAGAATATTGTGTCTCCCCTATCTGGGGATTGTGGTGTAACTTGATTCAGGACCCTGTTCCACTTAAGAGTCATGACCAATATATCCTTATATCCTTGTAACAAATTTCCTTTATTTTGCCTAGACCAGCTCACCTTGGCTTGTGTTACTTGCTATCAGAAGCTAACCAAACAACCGCCTCTAAGTTAAACCATCTGCCTTTTGATTAACAAATTGCTAGGCATGTTAATATTTTTGTCTGACCTGAGAGTCATTCTCATTCTTTAATATGTGAAATAAAATGCAGAAAATTTAATTCACCAAAATTCTAAAGAGGCTCAGTAGAGCCAATGGCCCATTCTGGCAGGAGATGCTCCCCACAAAGCATACAGTGGTAAGTGGCCTTGACAGTGGTGGCAGGAGAGCAGGATTTTAGCAAGCTATGCAGTACACAGCATGATCCCTCCTCTTTGACATCTCAAATCTATAGTAACTGTGTTCACAGGATGTTTTATATAAGTAGATCTTTTCATGGACTCTGATACAACAATGAACAAAGAGAACCACAAACGCAGGAATAGAGGTGGGTAACCACAAAGAAAAAAATGAAGACAACAGGAAACTTGGGAAAGGCTTTTTACTATCTCAGGCCACTGAAGTTGGGGCAAAGTTCCCCCGTACTTTGAAGATCAGGAAAGCCTTGGTTAAGATCAGAGTTATAGATGATTTCATATATCCCCGCTTTAATCCACTGGTTGATGTAAAATTTAGTTCTTATAGGGCAGTCTGACTTCCAAGATTCCTACCTCACAGTGGTTCTCATACAATGTTAGTAGAGGCTGTTAGAGAAGTTCAAGAGGGCAGGCCACAGTTGAATGAAGGGACATGAAAGACAGAGACAGATGGACAGAGAGAGAATATAAATAGGCAGACTCACAAGCAGGAGAGAGGGGACAAAGGCAGTGGCAAGTTACCTAAAGTATCTAAAATCAGTCCATGTACCTGCCATATTGACACATTTTCCATGGATTAGATCATCTTTTTATTGAGTTATAATACATATAAAAATTCACCACTGTAAAGGGTGAATATTTATTCACTCAACAGTTTTTACTCTATTCACAAAGCTGGGCAACTATCACCACTATTTAATTCAGAACATTTTCATCACCCCAGAAGGAAGCTCTGTATGCATTAGCAGCCCTCTCCTCCTCACAGCTCCTGGTAACCATTAATCTACTTTCTGGCTCTATGGATTTGCCTATTCAAGACATTTCATATGCATGGAATCATACTTTTTATATCTGTCTTCTTTCACTCAAAGAATGTTTTCAAGGTTCACACACATTGTAGAATGTATCAATACTTAATTCCTTTTTATTGTTGTTGCTGTTGTTGACAATGTCTCTGTGGTCCAGGTCTTTCCTGAGCATGTACATAGCTCTACGCATGCATTTGGCTTTCTAGATTCCCAAATCTAGAAGCTTTCCAAAGCCCCTATGGACATATCACTTTCCAACTGATCCTTTTCAGTTTTTTGGTCAGTTTGTTTGCCACCAACTGTATCACTGCCAGCCTATTTCATGCTATTAGGATACCTGGGACTGGGTAATTTATAAAGAATAGAAATTTATTGGCTTATGGTTCTGGAAGCTGAGAAACCCAATATCAAGGTGCCAGCATCTAGCAGGGGCTTTCTTGCTGCATCATAATATGATGGAAGGCATTACATGGCAAAACAGCAAAGAAAGGGTGGGGGTGGGGGGAACACGCAGGGGGGAAGGGAGGGGGAGGAGGGAGGGGGGAGGGGAGGGGGAGGGGGGAGGCCTACCTTCCCACATTTATAATGAACCCACTCCCAAGATAATGGCATTAATCCCTTTACTCTGCCCTCACGACCTAATCACCTCTCATTAGTCCCTTCCTCCCAACATTATTATATTGGGGATTAAGTTCCCACACATGCTTTTTAGAGGACACATTCAAACTACGGCAATGTCTCAGGTAGCTGTGATAGTTAAAATTGCCACTGATCATTTGACAAACATACTTGGTAAGCTTGAAGTCAGACCAAATAATAATAAGCCTCATGAGTGAGATTTTCCAAGGAACTATCAGTCATGTCAAATAATAACAGTTATCTGGCTTTGAAGTGGGTCAAATTCTGTTTTGTACCCTCTACAAGTTGCTAAGTCACTATTTTTCACTGTGATTGCTGTGGTTATCTAGGCTGCCATGGCACTGGGAGAAAAGTATAGGACTATGGCAAGTTAAAATGCCAAAAACCTTGCTGTTGTTACAAAAATTCAGCTATTTTCCTTTAGTAAATACTCCCCAGATTGTTGCAAACCTTTGGTTAATTTCCAGAGTTCTGAAAAAGCTGATATTGATGATTTTTGCCACTGTTCTTGTTGATTTTATGGAGGAGAGGATTGCAGGCATAGATCCTATTTCACCATTCTGGCTGATGTCACCCCACTAAATCTTTATAAATTATTTGTTTTACAAATAGCTGTACCCATCTTTGAACCCCTACTTAAACTTCCCCTACTTAAACTTCCCCTCCAAGTGGAGATTAAAATTTAGCAATGAGACTCAGATGGAAGCTTTTGAGCCAGCTGCCACAAACATTATTTAACAACTATTAGGTAAATCTAAATCAGGTAATGCAGAAATGCATATGCAGGAAAGTGAATGTGTGGGAGTAATTGTGCTTTTTCAATACCTGCCATATTAGTACTGTCTCTCTCCTTTTACATGCAAAAGTCCGCTGCTAACCTCATAAAACCTTCACTGCATAAATATGTAGTAGTGAAGAAATGGCTGGCTCTCACCCTGCGGCACTATTGCTTCAGAAGCTTGGGCAATGACATGAAGATACTTCAAATTGCCAAAGGTCTAGTTGTTACCATGACAACATTAATTGCTAATTTACAGACTTAAACAGTCGTAGTTAGAATTGATAGAGTTCTTTAGAAGTCTATTTCTATTCCAAAATCAAATTGTTATAATAGGTCATCTGAATTACAGTACTTTATGTCGTCTGACTTTTATTTTTTAACTCTATGAAAGCATTTAACTTAGAGATCTTTACTTCAGAGAGGAGGAAATGGAGATATTTCCTTCAGAGACTTTTAGTAAACACCAATCAGCAGGCTTGCAGCAGAGCCAAGACTCTAAAGAGGTCGCTTATATTTCCGAGAGATATTTCAACAGAATCAGTGAATAACAAACTTTAAGCGTGCGGTAAATTTAACAAAGCCCAGACTCTCAGAGCTGCAACTGCGCGGTTTCAGGTCAGCCTGGGGCAGAGGGAGTGATGGGGGCCGGTGTGGGGTGCAGCGGAGGAGATGGGGGGTGCAGCGGGGGGGAGGGGGGGCGGCGGGGGGGATGGGGGTTGTGGGTGTCTCTGATTTCCTCTTTTCTCCACCCCTATTTTTGCAAACATTCTCCCACGTCCACTCCCTGTTTCTCTCCTCCACTCATTCACCTAAGGGCAAGACGACCTAGCTTCCACAGAGCCCAAAGATGCTTATTGAAGATGCTTTCGACTTGTTGAAGTTCATTTCAATAGGCAACTGAAGTCCTCATTCAGCATCCTCACCTCTCCCTGCCGGGGGTCCAAAACAATCCCTGTCCCTGAATGGGTCAGTTTCGCTCACCTGTGCTTTCCTTTGATTGTCCACAGCGCCGTCCGAACCGTACCAGTATCTCGGACGAGGTACCCATGGTGCTCCCAAATTTGGAAAAGTGACTCCGGCGCAGCCATACGCCGCCGACTCCAGCCAGCGGAGTGTTTCTCGAACCACGCGGTTGCTCGGCAACGCCGCCGGAAGTGACGGCAGCCTTCCCGGAGGAACAAGGAAGGTGCTGTAGTTGGCAGTCCGGCTAGAGAAGAGAGGCGCCTGCGCCCAAGAGCCGGGCTTGTGAGTGGGGCGGCCTAGCGGGCAGGCGTGGGGCAAGGCCAAAGGACTGAACCCGCAGGAGCGTCACGGGCGCCGGGGCGGCTGCAGACGGCGGGCCTGGGTCAGTGAGAAATCCCTGGGCCCCCGCCCTGCCTGCTACTCCCATCCCCACCTGGTGCGCGCCCCACGCGGGAAGACCGCCAACTGGGTCTCATGCCTGCCCTCGGGGTGGAGCTGGCAGGTGTGTGAGCCCGCACATCTCCTTGCGGGTGGAATGTGAGGAGCAAAGCCCCCCTTCTCTATAAAAACCCGCAGATTCGTTGACATAACGCTGTTTTAAAATCCTTTGGTTTCTGAGGCACGGTCAGGACTAGATGGGGCTGGTTTTTTTAAATAGGAATGTTAAAACTTAATGATATGTTTAGAACATTCATGTTAGGACCTTTGAGATATTTAAATTTCTTGGTAAATACATGACCACGGAAATCTGTTAGGAGTAGCTGCTTGCTTGGTTTCAAAAGATCCTTTTCTAACGCATTGATGTACAGATAATTACTAACAAGTTGGCTCTGACATGTACACGTTATGCGCCAAATTGGAGTCTCTCAAAATGAAAGAACAAAACGATTTTAACAACGAAAGTTCTAACACATAGTCGTGTTATTTTTCTTCAGGTTTTCGATCAGATGTTCCACATAATAATGCTGGTAAGTATGCAATAATTAAAATATTGTAGACAGAAATTAGTTTGTGCACATACAGCGCTAGTAGGTTTTTGGAAGCATAGCTTAAAAGGTGTTAAGAGCTGGGAAGAATCAGAGGTTTTACTGTTTGCAAGCTGACTTAGCTGACACAGTTTCATGGAAGACACATTCATCCCTATTCATTTCAGGGATGAATTACTCCCAGTGGTAGCCAGACTATCAGCAATTTTGCCTGAGTTCCCTCAACTCCCAGTTCCCACAGGATGATGTAAAGTGGGCAAGAAGTCACCTAGATGTAGAATGTGTTGAATTACAGGAAAGGAGACCTGAGCTTAGGGAACCCAAATCTTTATCATTTGGACAAAAAAGTATGTTTTTCAAGGCTGTCCCCCGTACAAACATCCTTGAGACAATAGTCTAGGGCAAAGGGCAGTCAGTGAGTGCCTTGCTTGTAAGACATGCAGAACCACCAGAGACACAGAGAGAATTGTCTTCCAACAAAAATTCTCTGGAATTTTAACAAAATTGGTTGTAAAAAGTATTGAATCTCATGATTTGATGTCAATTACTTGCCGATTTGACATGGTGGTCAGGTATAATTTGATATCATTTGACTTCAAACTCGAGATTCCAGCTCTAACCTGTGGATTGTCACAACCAACTCAATCTAGTTATGTCTCCTATACCCACCACTCTTTTTTCTTTGCTGTGCATTTAAGAAGGTAACATATACACTCTGATCTGAAACAGAGTTTAAATTATTCTGAGAAGGAAAAAAATTTTATTACAAAATTAATGTAGAAATAGTGAACTATGGTTGAACCAACCATAACCATCCCACTGCACAAGTAAACATTTTCTAAAACAGAAACAGGATTATACTGTACACACTATTTTGTGACTTGCTTATTAATTTGAACTGAAAACCGTAGCTTTGACTGGCTGGATATTCTGTTATATGCTATCACATGCATCTCTTATTAATTCCCAATTCTTGGATGTCTGTGTGGTTTCTAATTTTAATTTTTGTGTAAAGTACATAGGATATTGTTACATTATGGAAACATTGCAGACTTGCCAAATAGATACAGATTGTGCTTTTGAAGAGAACAGTTAACTTTTTGGAATTTTAACAAATTGGTTTCAAAATAGATTTGCATTCTTAAAACTAAATCTTTGTGCATATCCTTAATTTTTGGAGACATTTTAAGTACAGCACTAAATTTCTGAATGTCTATTGACAATAGAATGTGGAATTCCGCTAGTATTAAGTAAAAAGAAAAAGTGGACTCTGAAAATCTCAATCAGCTTAACATTTTGATTTTATCCACTGGACAAAAACTTATTTTCACATAACATTTCGTATTTTGTTTAATCAAAACTTTGTTTATCGTATTGCCAAGAGATGATTTTCTGATGTAAGGAAAGACAACATAATTACAAAACACAAATGTTAAAGCTTTTGAAATACTTTTATTAATTTTAGGAGTTAAGAAGTTTCCATTCTTTTGCTGAAAACCAGAAGACTCTGTTTCCTGTATATAGAATGGGAGTAATGTTTGAAAACAACTGGCTGGTGTTTAAAATTGAAGATTGTTGTGACTGTTTGTCCTAATTCCAATGCTGAAGTAAGATTGTCTTGGAAATACTAATTTGGGTAAGTATTTTTATAAAGGTTTATATTGAGTGGTGAGAAAAGACTAATAGAAAAAGATATGCCGGGTGCGGTGGCTCACGCCTGTAATCCTAGCACTTTGGGAGGCCGAGGTGGGTGGATCACCTGAGGTCAGGAGTTCAAGACCAGCCTGGCCATCATGGTGAAACCCCATCTTTAAAAAAAAAAAAAAAAAAAAAAAAAAAAAAAGATGTGAAATTTTTTAGAGTGCATTTTCACATCAGCAGGGGAACTATGTTACCTCAGTCTCCTGCTATTTTGAGGCTAATAGTTCAGGAATTTCAGTAATTTATGGCTAATTAAGTTTAGGCTTGAGGCAGTTTTTAAACAGCAGTGAGTTACATTTGAAATTTGTTTTAATTATAAATTCAGAATTCTCAGAAAGCATGTTTAATTTAAAATGTGCCTCGTTACAGTACTAATGTGATTGTCAATTATGCCTTATTTATTTCACTGTTTCTGTGGGAAAGTGAATTTTATATTTAAATCTCAAGAGTCAGAAGCACCTGGATTAGGCATTTAGTGATAAAAGGATCCAGAGTAACAAAATATTATGTACGAGCCACATTCACACAACAGGTGATGCCCCTGTAGGCTAATTATTCTCTAGGTATGCTAAATTAAGAGACACAGAATACTCAGTGATTCAGAATACTTACATGATCAAGAGCTCTATTCTGTCTTCACTACTGGGTTATAAACTGGAGAATATATGTGGTTAAATGCCATGTTTTTCATTTTTAATTGATCTTTTTCTTATTGGTGAGGTTCTGTGCCTTTTTAGGATTTCTTGCAGAAACCGCAAAATGGTTGTAAAGTGGATCACAGAGGTGGTGTTATGGTTAGCGTGTACTTTGAAACTAATGAATGTTTTTATGTAATTAAATACCTTTCTGCCAAAGTGACCTACTTAGTATTTTATTTTTAAACTAATGAGTAGTCATTAAATATTCTATTTTTTAGCACTATAATTTGATACTTAAAAGCATGAAGTTTGGAATCAAGTCAGCCTGTGTCTGAGATTCCAGCTCTGGCACTTTACTAACACCTAATCACTTTCAGATCCAGTTTATTTATCTTTAAGAAGAGGATAATAATTATTCCTACTTAATAGGTTTGTGACAATTAAATGATATGATATTGTAAAGTTTTTAGGCCAGTGCCTGGCATATAGTGACTCTCAAAATTATTATCTGTTTATACACATTAATTATATCCTTTTCTGGATATTCTATATAGTTTTTTTAATAAATGATTTTTATTCTTACCGTCAGTTGACCAGCTTATTCTTTCCTTTTCTCTTGAGATTTATCATTAATCACCTTCATTGTCTTCTAATGAAAACAGAGACACAAGTAATTGTCACACCATAAACAGTATGATTACTCAGGTGTATTCAAATTATTTAGCACCCTAGAGCTAAACTATCTAGAGCAGCTATAAATAAACATGTGAAAACTCTTAACCAAGTTACTTCTATTTTGGAAGAATTAAATTGGCCTCCAGTTCTCAGGTGATTTGTTTAGAATATCATATAGAGTGTCAACAATCATTTAATTATAATATTGGCATTTAGAAACTGATTTTAAGCTAAATACCTTATATAATTTTTTTATTTCCTGCTTTTAAATTCAGGGGTACATGTGCAGGATGTGTAGATCTGTTACATAGGAAAACATGTGCCGTGACGGTTTGCTGCACAGATCATCACATCACCTAGGTATTAAGCCCAGCATCCACTAGCTGTTCTAAATGATGCTCTGCCTCTTCCCACTTCCCAGCCTCCAACAGGCCCCAGTGTGTGTTGTTCCCTTCCATTTGTTCTTATGATTCAGCTCCCACTTATAAGTGAGAACATGTAGTGGTTTTTTGTTTCTTTGTTTGTTTTTTGGTTCCTGCATTAGTTTGCTGAGGATAGTGGCTTCCAGCTCCATCTGTGTCCCTGTGAAGGACATCATCTCATTCCTTTTTATAGCTGCATAGTATTCCTGCATAGTATAGCTGCATGGTGTATAAGTACCACATTTTCTTTATCCAGTCTATCATTGATGGGCATTTAGGTTGATTCTATGTCTTTGCTATTGTGAACAGTGCTGCAGTGAACATATGTATGCGTGTATCTTTATAATAGAATGATTTATATTCTTTTGGGTATATACCAAGTAATTGGCTTGCTGGGTCAAGTGATATTTCTGCCTCTAGGTCTTTGAGAAATCGTCACACTGTCTCCCACAATGGCTGAACTAATTTACACTCGTACTAATGGTATAAAAGCATTCCTTTTTCTCCACAACATTGCCAGCGTCTGTTGTATTTTAGCTTTTTAATAATAGCCATCCTTACTGGTATGAGATGGTATCTCACTGTGGTTTTAATTTGCACTTCTCTAATGACCAGTGATGTTGAGCTTTTTTTTCATGTATTTGTTGGCCGCATGTATTGTCTTCTTTCCAGAATTGTCTATGTCCTTTGCCCACTTCTTAATGGGGCTGTTTTTTTTCTTGTAAATTTGTTTAAGTTCCTTAACAAGAAACTACATGATTCTTTTTTTTTTTTTTTGAGATGGAGCCTTGCCCTGTCAGGCTGGAGTGCAATGGCGTGATCTTGGCTCACTGCAACCTCTGTCTCCTGGGTTCAAGTGATTCTTCTGCCTCAGCCTCCCGAGTAGCTGGGATTGCAGGTGCCCACCACTGCACCCAGCTAATTTTTTGTATCTTTAGTATAGACAGGGTTTCACCATGTTGGCTAGGCTGGTCTTGAACTCCTGACCTTGTGATCTGCCTGGCTTGGCCTCCCAAAGTGCTGGGATTACAGGGGTGAGGCACCGCACCCCACCAGAACTACATGATTCTTATCAAAAAGGATTTTGGACAGATTTTAAGGGCAGAGTCTTTAAATATTTGGGAGATAAAGGCAAAAGAGTAGGTAAAATTAAAACAGTGGTGACATCAATGCCTTTGACTCCAGGGATGGTGAAACTTTTCAACTTTATAATATTTGCTGGATATTAGACCTTTGTCAGATGGATAGATTGCAAAAATTTTCTCCCATTCTCTAGGTTGTCTGTTTACTCTGTTGATAGTTTCTTTTGCTGTGCAGAAGCTCTTTTTTTTAATTAGATAGCATTTGTCAATTTTTGCTTTCGTTGCATTTGCTTTTGGCATCTTTATCATGAAATCTTTGCCCATGACTGTGTCCTGAATGGTATTGCCTAGTTTCTTCTAGGGCCTTTATAGTTTTGGGTTTTACACTTAAGTGTTTAATCCATCTGAAGTTCATTTTTGTATATGGTATAAGGAAGGGGTCCAGTTTGAATTATCTGCATATGGCTAGCCAGTTCTTCTAGCACCATTTATTAAATAGGGAATCCTTTCCTCATTGCTTATTTTGGTTAGTAAATATCTTTTTTAAAAAAGTTATTTTACATCTTGCAGGATTTCATGTTATGTTAAATTTGTTCAGAATTTTGTTTAGTACATAGTCTGTTATACATGACCTGTTATTTAATATAAGGATTATTGTAAATATTTTAATCTAATAAGTGTGATTGTGATTGATGATTTAATGAAAATAAGAATGCATTTTTTTCTGTCTTATAACTTCTATAAGAAACATGCCCCCAGGAACACGATAATACTATGAGTGTCCTTTTTATGTATTTTGTACTCAAATATGAATTTTGCTTCTTAGGGAAAATTAGTTAGGTAGTGGTCTTAATACTTAATCACTTTGTTTATATTCCTTGTTTTAGCAGATTAACATTTAGTTATGTTTATTAAATAAATATTTTAGCTAGACACATAAACAGAGCATGTTTAGGGAATAATATTTCTTGTTTTTCAGGGTAATCCAAATCTTCTGGAACCATGAAAATTTTGCTGGTTTTTGACTTTGACAATACAATCATAGATGACAATAGTGACACCTGGATTGTACGATGTGCTCCAAACAAAAAGCTTCCTACTGAACTAAGTGATTCTTATCAAAAAGGATTTTGGACAGAATTTATGGGCAGAGTCTTTAAGTATTTGGGAGATAAAGGTGTAAGAGAACATGAAATGAAAAGAGCAGTGATATCAATGCCTTTCACTCCAGGGATGGTGGAACTCTTCAACTTTATAAGAAGGAATAAGGATAAATTTGATTGCATCATTATTTCAGATTCAAATTCGGTCTTCATAGATTGGGTTTTAGAAGCTGCCGGTTTTCATGACGTGTTTGATAAAGTGTTTACAAATCCAGCAGCTTTTAATAGCAATGGTCATCTCACTGTGGAAAATTATCATACTCATTCTTGCAATCGATGCCCTAAGAATCTTTGCAAAAAGGCAGTTTTGATAGAATTTTTAGATAAACAGCTACAACAGGGAGTGAATTATACACAAATTGTTTATATTGGTGATGGTGGAAATGATGTCTGTCCAGTCACTTTTTTAAAGAACGATGATGTTGCCATGCCACGGAAAGAATATACCTTGCAGAAAACTCTTTCCAGAATGTCTAAAAATCTTGAGCCTATGGAATATTCTGTTGTAGTTTGGTCCTCAGGTGTTGATATAATTTCTCATTTACAATTTCTAATAAAGGAATAATATGCCAGCAATTGAAAAGTGTATCATCACTTAAGATTAGGTTCAGCAGCATAAAACTAAAATCCTAAATGCTAGAGGCTTTAAAAAAAAAAAAAATTTTTTTTTCCTCTAACATGAAAATTCCAGAGGTAAGTATTTCAAGATTGCTGTGTTACTCTACCAGCCTCAGCATTTGGCATTCAACCCATGATCCAAGGTTGCTGGTGAAGCTCTAGCCCTCACAAAGCCCTCTGGCCAGCAAGAAGGAGGGCAGTGAGAAAGTTCCATCCCCTGTCTAAAGAAATTTCCCAGAAGTTGTACCCAGTACTTCTCTTTAAATGTCATTGGCCAGACTTAGTCATAATGCCCCACTTGTAAATTGCAAGGAAGGATGCAAAATACAGCTTTCATTCCATGTAGTCATGTGCCCAGGAAAAGTTGTGGGAAAAAAAGTACAGAATTGAGGTAGCTACAGCTAGTGGTCTCCACTAAAGGTAGTTGATAGGTTATTTTTTTTAATTTATTCCTGAAACAAGTAGGCATATTTTATTCTCTTAGGTATTCCTCCTTTTTTGATACAAGATATCTGTCGCCTATCCTAGATTGCAGTGACTTGATCTCTGCACATTGTAGCCTCAACTGCCCAGACTCTAGTGATTCTCGCACCTCAGCTTCCTGAGGAGATAGGACTACAGGCTCACGCCACCATGCTGGCTAATGTTTAGTTATTTTTTTGTAGAGATGAGGTCTCACTACTTTGCGCAGCTTGATCTCAAAATCTTGGATTCAGGTGAACCTCCTGCCTCGGCCTCCCAAAGTGCTGGGATTACAGGCATGAGCCTATTTATTTTAAAAGTATATCCAGTAGTTACAGATCTTTAAAAATAAAGCCTGATGCTTTATTTACGTAAGAATAAAAGGCTGCCAAATTTATATAATATCCTCCAAAATCAGTGTATTTTAAAGGTAGGGATGGACTATCAAAGTTTTCATCAATTTCAGGCTTTCCTTTTGAAATGAAGTACATGTTAATGTCCTTCAAATATTCTAACTTTATATCATAGCACCATAGACAACTACAGTTTGCTAGTTTAATCTGTGTTGTTTTTATTTGGCAGTGCAGTCTTGAGCAATTCAATACTGTGTATAATTTGTAAGAATACTCAATATTTAAGACTTTTATATGGGGATATTAGTAAAATATCGACTGATCTAAAACATTTCCTAAATCCATGCTAATTTCTAGATTCACGTTTTAGCCATAAAAATGCAGTATTTGGCCAGGTGTGGTGGCTTACGCCTGTAATCCCAGCACTTTGGGAGGTCGAGGCAGGCAGATCACGAGGTCAGGAGTTCAAGAACAGCCTGGCCAACATGGTGAAACCCCATCTCTACTAAAAATACAAAAAGTAGCTGGGCATGGTGACGCATTCCTGTAATCGCAGCTACTCCAGAGGCTCAGGCAGGAGCATTGCTTGAACCGGTACCCGGGAGGCAGAGGTTGCAATGAACCAAGATCGTGCCACTGCACTCCAGCCTGGGCTATAGAGTGAGACACCATCTCAAAAAAAAAAAAAAAAAAAAAAAAAAAGCAAAAAAAAGGCAGTATTTAATAATACTGTATTTTCCAAATTATGGGAAGTGCCAGAAATAGAAATATTCAATATAATTAGTACTCTCTAATCTTTTTCCTTTGTTTTGCTTTAGGTTTGGTTATGTTGAAACACATCTGTGTTTCAGATGTGTTCAGAGCTGAGATCACAGCTGAGGCCCCACTGAAGCAGGGTTCACTTCCACGATAACAATGTTGTTCGCAGTATTCAGTTCCTAGCAAACCATTGGAACAAGAATCTGTTTTCTTGCTGCCAAAGCTCATGTGATTCCTGGTCCACGCCACGTGGTGGGGCTGGGGGCCCACTGGAGGCTACCTGCCAAGGCGTGGGATGTGGGGGTTCTGCCAGCTGGCTAGAAACCACCCTTAATTTCTTGCCATGTGGCCCTCTCCAAAGGCTGGACATAAAAAAGTAGGCTGAGCACAATGGCTCACACCTGTAATCCAGTAGTTTGGGAAGCCAAGGCAGGAGGATCGCTTGAGGCCAGGAGTTGAAGACTAGCCTGGGCAGTATAGGGAGATCCCATCTCTACAATAAATAAAAATAAAGGCTTTGATTTATGATAATGATGGACCAAGAAATTTGTCCTAGATCTTCTCTGAGAACATCGAGAAAAGCTGGCAGCTGAACAAAAATTTTAAAACATCTGGGCTGGGTGTGGTGGCTGACACCTTTAATCCCAGCACTTTGGGAGGCCAAGGCGAGGGGATCACTTGATCCCAGGAGTTTGAGAACAGCAACAGCAATATAGGGAGACCCCATCTCTAAAATAAAAAGGCAAACTAAAAATAAATTAATTAAAAACACCTGAGCTGGCAACAATGAAGAGTTCCTAAGGAAACAGAAACTTTGGTAGGGAAGCTGTTTTCCCCTGTCTTGGCCAATTCTGTAAGTGGTAAGTGATTGCTGAGATGTTGAACGGCCATTTTGGTAACCTTATGGGACAAGGAAGAGGGACCTGCACTGGCAAACCCTTTCCCTTACTTGGAGTGAGGATCCCAAATGACTACTCATTAGGAGTAACAATGGTCCAGAGGTAAGCAGGCCTTCAAAGAGATGGCAGCCCAGCTTCAAATACCCTCAGTCTCTGAAATTTGACTGAGGTTACCTAAGATTTTTAGAGCTCCCAGATGCATGGCAGAAGCAAATCTACATTTGCTTTTCAGGAACAAATTAACATCCTAGGTGTGGCAGACGCTAAAGTGGCCACTATAATCCCTGTCCCTTGGTATTCCTTGTGTGGAGGGAGACTCTTATGACTTGATTCTAATCCATAGACTACCATGAAGATGATGAGATGGACATGATTACACCAAATTCTAATATCCATCTTATTAAGAGACTCCTTGTTGACTTTGAAGAAGCAACTGCCATGCTGTAAACCAGCCTTTGGAGACGGCCTCATGGCCAGAAACTAAGGGTGGCCTCTGGCCAGTAGTCAACAAGAAAACAGATCCTTGTTCCAGTAATGTGCTAGGAACTGAAGATTGCCAACAACTGTGTTGTTTTGGAAGTGAATCCTGCTTGCCTGGAGCCTTAGCTGAGACCTCAGCCCTGGCTAACACCTTAATTGCAGCCTTTTGAGACTAGGAAACAAAGAAGTCAGCTAGTCTGTGCTTGGACTGCTGACCCACAGAACCTGTGAGATAACAAATGTGTGTTGTTCTTAAGACACTAGATTTGTGGTAATATTGTTACATAGCAGTAGAAAACTAGGCATCAAAATAAATCTATAAATAGTTTTGCAGGTACACTGTAGAACACACAATAAAAAGAAGCCACACAAAGAGGCATGATTGAACACCAGCAGAAACTTTTATTTAAACATCTGTAGGGACCTCTAGATATTGGAGTTTTCAGAGACAAACTTCTAAAAAAAAAATTACAAGAAATTTGACAAAGAATTGAAAATTATATTCAAAATGAAAGAAGATGGGAGGAGTAAGTTCTAGCATTCTTTAACACTGTAGGATAACTATAGTTAACAATAATATATATTTCCAAATAGAGGATACTGAATGTTCCCAACACAAATGATAAATGTTTGAGTTGAAGAATATGCTAATTTCCCTGATCTAATCATTATACAGTATATGTATCGAAATATCTCCATATATGCCATAAGTATGTACAGTTTTTTGTGGCAATTAAAATTTTTTTAAAGGAAATACTAGAACTGAAAATTAGCATGATTGAAATTAGGAGTTTGATGGACAGATTTGACAGGACAGGCATAGCTGAAAAAAGAATTGGTGAATGAATACAAGTTAGAAGAAAAAATCCAGAATGATGCAGAGAGACAAAATAATAAAAATACAAAAGTTGAGACACAGATTTTGTAAGAATATCTAATAGAGGAAATTTATGTCCCAGGAGAGGAGAAAGAAAATGAAACATAAGCAATAGTTTAAGAGATAATTATCAAAAACCTTACAAAATTGAAAGATAGATCCTAAGGCAGGACTTGGGTAAAACAACAACAAAAAAAGAATACAAAACATATATTAAAAAAAAGTTTTTAAAACAAAACTGAGAGACATCAAACTTCAGATTCAAGAACCCTTATAAACCCCAAACAGGATAATAAATAAAATGAAAACCACATGAAATTACACCATTGTGAAACTGCTGATAACCAAAGATGGAAAAAGCATAAAGCAGCCAAAGAAAAAAATATTACTTTGAAAGGAGCAACAATTAAGCTAATAGCTTGTATTTTTTTCTTTCTTAAATGCCAATAATGAAACTATCCAGACCTGGAGTTTTCTCTGTTGAAAGCTTTTAACCATGAATTCCATTTCTTTTATAGATATAGGACTATTCAATTGTGTAGTTTTTTTGAGTAAGCTTTGGTAGTTTGAGTGTGTTTTTGTTTTGTTTTTTTTTTTTTTTTGAGACGGAGTTTCGCTCTTGTTACCCAGGCTGGAGTGCAATGGCGCGATCTCGGCTCACCGCAACCTCTGCCTCCTGGGTTCAGGCAATTCTCCTGCCTCAGCCTCCTGAGTAGCTGGGATTACAGGCACGCACCACCATGCCCAGCTAATTTTTTGTAGTTTTAGTAGAGACGGGGTTTCACCATGTTGACCAGGATGGTCTCGATCTCTTGACCTCGTGATCCACCCGCCTCGGCCTCCCAAAGTGCTGGGATTACAGGCTTGAGCCACCGCGCCCGGCCTGAGTGTGTTTTTATCTATTATCATTAAATATTATCTATTGCTACATAATAAATTACTTCAAAACTTAACAGCTTGGAACAATAAACAGTTATCTCACAGTTTCTGTGGGTCAGAAATTCAGGAGCATTTAGCTGGGTAGTTCTGGCTCAGGATCAAAAACGGGTCAAGATGTTAACTGAGGCTGAAGTCATATGAAAGCTTGACTGGGGCTAGAGGATCTGCTTCCAAGGTGGTCCACTCATGGTTTTTGTCAAGAAGCCTGGGTTCCTTATTGGCTATTGGCAGGAGGCCTCAGGTCCTCACTGACAGAAAGGCTCAATGTATTGCTGATTGTCAGAAGACTCCATTTTCCAACTACACGGGCCTCTCGATAGTGCTGATCAAGTGTCCCTTAAAAAAACAAAATGGTAGCTGTTTTCTTGTCACGTGAGTGATCCAAGAGAAAGGACAAAGAAGAAACTACAATGCTGTTTGTTACCTGTCTCAGAAGGGACACACCATTACTTCCGCCATATTCTGTTTGTTAAAATAGAACACTAGTCTAACTCACACTGAAAAGGAGGAGAATTAGACACCACCTTTAGGTGAATGAAAGTCAAAAAAAAAGTGTGGACATTTTGAAACCACTAGTATCACTTGAGGACTTTGTTCATTTGATCGAAGTAGTGAAATGTATGAGCATAATTTTCATAATATTTTATTAACCCTTTAATTTTATAGCAAATGCCTATAACCCACTATCTAGATTCTCCCATTAACATTGACTCTTCTTGTTTTGTCACATATCTATCTATTCTATCTAGCCATTCTTTTTTTCTTCTGCCTTTTTAACAAAAGCATTGTTTTTTCTCTTTCTTTGCTGCCTGGTTATTAAACCACTGCTTCTCTGGGGCTGATTGGGACTCAAGTGTCTTCCAGCTTTGTGTGAGCTCTGAGAGTTGTTTAGCTTATAGTTCTGAGGGTCATTCTCTGCCCAGACTTAGAGGATTTCATCCTACACAAGTATGGCTTAGTATTCAACCACAGACTCAAGGGGACATCCCCCTTTGCAGATTTCTGGAACTCTTTCTTGATTTACCTTCTTCCTTTCTGCTACTCTGCCCTGCAAATTCCAGCCACTTCTGCCTCCTCAAACTGATCTCCATTCCTTCAACTCAGCGAGACTACTGTGGTATGTTTCGGGATCCCCTCCACACACCTTGGGCTGGAACATGTCACCAGGCAAAAGTACAGGCAATTATAAGCCTCTCCTCATTTGTTTCTTCTCTCTCGGGGACCACAATTGTGTACTGCCTGTTGACCAATGCTCAAAAACTGTTATTTCATATAATTTGTCCAGTTTTTAAACTATTTACAGTAAGAGGATTAGTCCAGTCCCACTTTCTCCAAAACAGTAATTCTGGAATCTCATTTTTCTTTTCTTTTCTTTTTTTTTTTTTTTTTTTTGAGACGGAGTTTCGCTCTTGTTACCCAGGCTGGAGTGCAATGGCGCGATCTCGACTCACCGCAACCTCCACCTCCTGGGTTCAGGCAATTCTCCTGCCTCAGCCTCCTGAGTAGCTGGGATTACAGGCACGCGCCACTATGCCCAGCTAATATTTTGTATTTTGAGTAGAGACGGGGTTTCACTGTGTTGACCATGATGGTCTCGATCTCTTGACCTCGTGATCCACCCGCCTCGGCCTCCCAAAGTGCTGGGATTACAGGCGTGAGCCACCGCGCCCGGCCTCATTTTTATTTTCTAATGCAACATAGTGATTAAGACCTCCACTCTGAATTAGAAAGACCTGAATTTGAATTCTAGCTCTGAATCAAATACATTAATAGCTTCTTAGCACCGTGGTTATATATTAAGTGGGGATAATAAAAGTCCCTACCTCCTGAGATTATTGTGAAGATTTACTGAATTAAGCATTGTATTAGTTTACTGTGGCTGCTATAACAAATTACTACAAACTGGGTGGCTTAAAACACAGTTTTGGAGACCAAAAGTCAAAGCAGTTTCACTGAGCTGAATTCAAGGTGTCAATAGGACCATGGTCTTTCGCAGGCCCTAGGGGGGAATTCATTCCTTGCCTCTTCCACATTCTCGTGCCCACAGGCCTTTGCCTACATAGTTATATTCTTTTCTCCTGTTTGTTATCAAGTTCTTCTCTGCCCCTTTCTTATAAAGATTGCATTTAGGACTCACCAGATAACCTAGTGTAATCCCCTCATTTTTAAGATTCTTAATCACATCTGCAAGACTAGGCAACATTTCTTACAAGGCAACATTTTCAAGTTCCAGGGATTAGAAATGATACCTTTCTGTGGTCATTATTTAGCCTACTACAAGGTAATAAAGCATTTGGCACACATTCACTAATAACCAAAACATTTAAGAACCACTACAAGGCACCAAGGCACCAACCTATCAGATAATAAGCACCAACCAATAAAAATGGATGCTGGCCACAAACACCCCTGACAATGCCTTTGGCTGAATAGCAGCCCTGTACTTGCCATATGCCAGCATCTCACACATCCTATACACCGAGTGAATATTAGTTCATTGAGATCCAACTTTGCTAAGTCATTCCTACTTCCTCTTTTTAAATGGGCATATTCTTCGGTCATTTATCTATAAGGTCTTGTGTTCTGCTTATGTTTTTCTGAGTACTTCATATAGGGAGGATGCTAACATTCCCATATTTGTGACAAATGTTTGCATTGTATTGTGTTAATATTTTCTAAATCTTATGCTTGATTATGTGTATCTAGATAATATGTTCTTAACATTCATTTTTAAATATAAACATTTAAATTGACTATATGGTTTATTATCTCTTTAGATTGTATTAAACAATAAAACAAACATTGATATATACTAACTAGGCTTTTTGAATGCAAGATTCTTCCATAAATCTTTTTCTTTGTAAGCAAAAAGATCTCTGTTTTCCCCAAAGATAAGCAAATTTGTCATGGCCAGTTTTTATTATGCTTAACCATGTGCTTATAAAATAGAGATGTTAGAGTTAAATGTGAATTACAATGACTTTTTTTTTTTTCTTTTTGAGACAGGATCTCTGTAGCTCAGGCTGGAGTGCAGTGATGCAATCACAGCTCACTGCAACCTCAAACTCCTGGACTTAAGCAATCTTCCAGTCAGCCTTCTGAGTAGCTGGGTAACTACAGGGACACACCACTATGCCCAGGTAATTTATTTATTTGTTTATTTAATAGTGACAAAATCTCGCTGTGTTGCCCAGGCTAGTCTCAAACTGCTAACCTCAAGCTATCCTCCTGTCTCAGCCTCTCAAAGTGCTGGGATTACAGGTGGGCATCACTGTGGCTGGATGAAAAGACTATTAAAGTCATGATAGGGTTGGATAGAGAAGTTGAGTATAGGAACCTCTTGTTTGTTACATGAGTCTCTCTAGGACAGTTGTAGTAGGCAGAATTCTAAAATGGTCCCTAACACTTACTCCCTGCTGCACACACCCTATTACTGTAAATTTGATGTATCTACTACTTTGAGTAGGTTATGCTTTATGGCATGTTGACCCAAAAATAGAGAGATTATTCAGGTGGACCTGATCTAATCCAGATGAGCCTTTTAAAAGCAGAGAGTTTTACTGGCTAGTTGCAGAAGAGGATATCAGAGAGTTGAAGCACATGCCGTTGCTGGCTTAAAGATGGAAACAGGTATGTAGTAAGGAATGTGAGCAACCTCTAGGAGCTGAGAGCAGTTCCTGGATGACAGCCAGCAAGGAAACCGGGACCTCAGTCCTGCAAGGAAATGAATTCTGCCAACAACCGCTTGATCTTGGAAGAGGATCTCAAGCCTCAGATGAGAAACACAGCCCAAGCTGACACCTTGATTATAACTTGCTGAGACCTTGAGCAGAGAGCCCAGTCACATTATGGCCAGACTTATGACCTACAGAAACTGGGAGATAATAAACTCTTGTTTTAAACTGTTACATTTGTGGCAATAGAAAACTAACATCTAATTCCATCTCTCAAGGAATAGATAGCCTAATTTCACAAGCATGCTTTTTGGAATTAATTATGTGTTTGGCAATTTATACTATAAAGTACTGAATTGTTTTTTATTCTTCTGACTAAACACCAAGCATCATTGTGATATGTGAAGGGATGCTAGTTGAAATGTCTCTGCCAGGCCGGGCGCAGTGGCTCACGCCTGGAATCGCAGCACTTTGAGAGGCCGAGGCAGGAGGATCACCACAGTTCGGGAGTTTGAGGCCAGCCTGACCAACACGGAGAAACCCCATCTCTACTGAAAATACAAAATTAGCTGGGTGTGGTGGCAAATGCCTGTAATCTCAGCTACTCGGGAGGCTGAGGCCCCAGGCCTCCAGGGAAAATCCCCAGGAGGCAGAGGTTGTGGTGAGCCAAGATTGCACCATTGCACTCCAGCCTGAGCAACGAGAGCAAAACTCCATCTCAAATAAAATAAAATATCTCTCCCCCTGAGAGTTCTAAGGGTGATCTAATTTTTCTGCAAATCTATTTATAATTTTTAATGAGTATGATTTTTTAAAAATAAAAGCAAATTTAAAGAAATAACCACCCCACAATCTTCTACCAGTGAATGGGCCAGAGATGAGCTGCTGGACAAGACTGACTACATAATCATGAGGCCCAGAACACAGTGAAAATACAGCATCATCCCTTGTTCAAAAAATTATTAAGAATTTCAAGATGCCGGGCGCGGTGGCTCAAGCCTGTAATCCCAGCACTTTGGGAGGCCGAGGCGGGTGGATCACGAGGTCAAGAGATCGAGACCATCCTGGTCAACATGGTGAAACCCCGTCTCTACTAAAAATACAAAACATTAGCTGGGCATGGTGGCGTGTGCCTGTAATCCCAGCTACTCAGGAGGCTGAGGCAGGAGAATTGCCTGAACCCAGGAGGCGGAGGTTGCGGTGAGCCGAGATCGTGCCATTGCACTCCAGCCTGGGTAGCATGAGTGAAACTCCGTCTCAAAAAACAAAGATCGGAAGAGCGTCGTAGAATTTCAAGATAACGGGCAGCAGAGCATTAATCCAAGAGTGGGGGACTTCTGGACATGGGGTCCTGTATGATGGGACAGGTCATAAAACCATGGAGTCAACCAGCTCTGTGCCCAGACCTTCTCTAGCACCTTCCAGATAAAAGCTTAACTAAGAGCTACTTACTTTCCAAAGGTCCCACTGCTTCTTCACTGGGTAACATTTACAAATTAATTGCCCATAATGCCACCATCTACAACTACCAAATCCTTTCAGAATTTTCTCCAAGCATGTATATGTATATGGATGTGTGTTTGTATATGTGTGCTCTTTTTCTGACACAGGTGGATTATTCTTATAATTGTTATATGATTTTGTCACTTAAAATTATAGCAGGAATATTTCTCTGTATTGATAAATATTTAAGAATAAAATTTAAATATTCACATATTTCCAATTTTTTTATATCAGAAAATCTCAGTGAGGTCACAGAACTAAGTAATAAAAGGATACTTCAAAGTAGGTGCTCTGGAGTCAGAACTAAATTCTAACTTAGTTCTAATTCTAAATTCTAAAAGCTAAATTCTAATTCTAAAATTCTAATTCTAAAGCTAATTAGCTGTGTGACTTTGATAATTAATTTCACTTCTCTGGAATTCATTTTATTTTCTGTAAAATGACTAGATTAATGGATTTTTATACCCCTAAATACCTTCCAGTTCTAAAATTCTATAATTCCAATATCATTATGGATTTGAGTGGTCTTTAGGTCTGGCCATGGCTATAAAGGTCTTTTAAAGATGTATCTTTGAATGAAACTAAGTCACTATCCATCCAATTTTTAAGGCCTTTAGAAGGAGGTTTTTGTTTTACTGTAATTTAAAACCATTTGAGGGTCAGCCTTTGTCATGACAGGGTCAGGTTCCAGCCCCAACTGAGGGCTGAGGAAGTGGGTGGATGTGGGGCAGGGAGCTGAAGAACACTCGAGACAGCAGGTGGATGAGACATGGCTTTATTAAGCAGCCCCCATGCCTGCAGCTGCATGGCCAGCTCTCCCTGGGCTTCAGGTTCAGCAGCTTAACTCTTTCTCTCTCTGGACACAAGTGAGCCAAGCTGTGCCCAGGCTCCCCTCTGTCCAACTGCAAATATAGACAGCTTTGACTCTCCCAGCATGCCTGCACAATGTCAACAAGGCAATCATATATTTTACAGACAATAGTGGCGTACAGCTGAGTGATGGCTTTCCCATGTATAACTACATGGCTGTGATAGCAAGTGGAGTTATATGCCTGTGCTCTAAACTTGCTGAGTCACACAAGATGTGAACATCCTACCTCAGCCTATCCTTGACCAAAGCACAGCCATGTTCCTTGCACTCCACCCCCTAGGCCAAGGGAGACATAAGTCTTGGATACACAGGTTATACACATAAGCTTCAGGTACATAGGCTTCATATACACACACAAAGGCTTTATACATACATTTTGGGCACATAGGTTTGATAATCAGGCTTGGCACACAGGCCTTACGTTCTACCCCAGGACTGAGGGAGTTCTTTTAGTGCAGATCCATGCACAGAGGGCAGCACCCTGAACTCATAGGTCACAGCAACAATACAGAGAATAAAAAACCGAGGCGGGTGGATCACGAGGTCAAGAGATCGAGACCATCCTGGTCAACATGGCGAAACCCCGTCTCTACTAAAAATACAAAAAATTAGCTGGGCATGGTGGCGCGTGCCTGTAATTCCAGCTACTCAGGAGGCTGAGGCAGGAGAATTGCCTGAACCCAGGAGGCGGAGGTTGCGGTGAGCCGAGATCGCGCCATTGCACTCCAGCCTGGGTAACGAGAGTGAAACTCCGTCCCCCAAAAAAATGAAATAAAATATAATTTTAAAAGTCAAAATTATTTCAAAGTTGAGTCAACTAAAGTTTAAATAGTGCAGTATATCTGTTCTCTTCAAAGTATACAACAATTTAGAGCATGGTTGCTCAATTGCCTCTATTGCACATTGGAGTTAGAGAGTACCAACTTACTAGGGATCTAACCAAAGTAGTGAAGATAGTTTATGAAGAATGCTTTTTCTTCATTAAAAAATATTCTCTCCTGTTTCCATTAAGTGTGCTGGTATTGTAATAGAATCTTTTTTAGAAGGAAGCTAGCTCTGTTGCCCAGGCTGGAGTGCAGTGGCACGATCTTGGCTCA
>NW_022436968.1:24943142-24953868 GCF_009761245.1 Sapajus apella | reverse complement strand
GCCTGAACCCAGGAGGCGGAGGTTGCGGTGAGCCGAGATCCCGCCCTTGCCCTCCCGCCTGGGGAAAGGAGAGTAAACCCCCGACCAAAAAAAAAAAAAACCAAAAAAAAAAACCTACCATTAATATTCCTGTTATATTACCTATGATTATTAGAGCCCAACCTAGGGTAGTGCCCAGAGACAGCCACTATCTCTGCAGGGAGTCATCAGTAAGGTGCTCATTCGCCTTAATCTCCCATGACACCCCTTATAAAGCTGCCGTTATGTTCTAGTGGTTGTCAGGGATAAATGTACAAGATTGTGTCCCTACAAGGGCACAGGTGCCACCCTGGGCAGCAGTGACTGTGTCTAAGGCCATCCAGTTTTGTAGCACCACCTTCCTGATCTGATCAACCTCATCAGTTAGCAAATGGAGAGCAACTCAGGTGTAATTCAGGGCCCAAGCTGTGTGCTCTGCAAGGGCTGTAACGTGCACTTCTACAGTAACGACACCTGCTTCAGGGATAGTTATTGCTAAGGGGTGGAGCCACCAGGGGGTGGTGAAAACTAGGAATGCAACACCTCCTAGTTATTCGGGTGACTAGCCATTGTGGGAAGCATGGTGGCAGGCACAGAAGGTCACCCTCAGGTACAATGTCCAGTCCCATTGGCTGGCAGTTACGGCCATCAGGTGTCCCCACAGACCCATAAACTCCCAGGGGGCACAAAGCCCACTGGGGCCCAGCCTCGGTAAGGCTACTTCTTCCACAACACCCTTAGTGTGGTGACACATGTTATGTTTGCACAAACCTCAGCAGGCAACCATCCCACAGTGACTTTACCCCAGTGCTGTTCTGTGCATGGTGGTGCCTGCAATGGGGGCACCATGTGTTCTCCCATTAGCCAGCCCCATCCATCATGGACACTGTGAGTTAGCCAGAGGGCAGGCTTGCCATGGGTTTTGCAACACCTCTTGTCCAAAGCCCACCGTGTTGCGTCCCACCAATTTTCTGTAAAACCCCAAGTTTCTAGCCATGTCCAGTTTTTCACAGAAGCTGGATGTGTGTGCCAGGGCAAGCCATCCACAGCTGCTGCTTGAAGCGCAGTGCAGATCCCACAGCTGGGGACACTGGCCACCTTGGCATAGGTGTGGGCCCAGTCCAAGATGCAGTTGGAGCATGCCAACCTATGGCTGGAATGACAAGGCAAGCACAGGTACTAACAAGGGTAAATCATGTCCCTTAGGCAAAATACAACCCAACTTTTATCTCTAGATAACAATGCAACCGCCAAGAGCTTCTGCCCTGGGTGATGGTAACACACCTTATCAGTTCCTTGTGGTTCCTTTGGGTCCTATACTCATGCCAAAGTCACAGGGGAGCTCACAATAGGCCACACAGACAATACATATATCCCCCCACCAGAGGAGGGTTTCTTCCCTGGCCGTTCCCCCACAGTCAGTCATGGAGGTCACACATTAAATACCCAAGGAATAACATATAAGTCATACTGCAGACCTTCCCCCCAGGGGGCTACAATAGCCAACCATCTGTCACCAGGCTGGAGTGCAGTGGCACGATCTTAGCTCACTGCAACCTCAACCTCCCAGGTTCAGGTAATTCTCCTGCCTCAGCCTCTTGAGTAGCTGGGACTACAGGCACATACCACCAAGCCTGGCTACTTTTTGTATTTTAGTAGAGATGCGGTTTCACCATGTTGGCCAGGATGGTCTCGATCTCCTGACCTCGTAATCTACCTGCCTCAGCCTCCCAAGGTGCTGGAATTACAAGGCATGAGCCACTGTGCCTGGCCAACACCAGGTTTTTGTTTGTTTGTTTCCCTAACTTTAGGGACATTGGGGCAGGCAGTAGCAGATTGCTGTTTGTCCCCACACCTGCTTGGAGAAGGTCATCCTTCCTCTCATAGATCTGGCCACATGGCCTGGCCCTACATGGGCTGGTGACGAACTAGCTAATTCTGTAACTTTCAGGTAATTAACCACAAGGTTAAAGTTAAGCCTTGATCAACTGACCAGCATTGGTGGAGATTACCATGGGTGTCACCTCCTTGGTGATCACCATCCACATTGCTCTGAGTTCAACTTATTGAATACTTTGCCCATGCTTGGTATCAAACCATATAGTGTCAGCACTAGGTTGGACTGCAGCAGCAATCCAGGCAGCAGCAGTACTCTGGCTAGACCTATCTATATACTATGCCTCACCAGGAATGGGGAAGGGGTGGCTCAGGCCCCATGGCCTTATCTAGGACTACAGGCCCTAAGACCTCTTGTAACTCTGCTGCTAAGGGACTTGTACCCAGTGTACTTCACCGCTCCAAGCAGGCGCCCCACTTGGCTAAAGTGGATGTCTTTGCTGTCCTAGTCTAGAGGAGTCGCTACCCATGAACACACCCATCCTGCTATTGGGTAAGTCATCTGCACAATGACTGTAGCCTGTCCTGCCATGCTCTTATGAGTCTGAAGGGCAGCATATGCAGTTACTAACTGCTTCCCAGTCCAGGGGGTCGTTATCTATGAACATACCCATCCTACTATTCCTCATTGCTTCTCTATCAATAAAGACTGGAGCTCAGCTCCCTTCTATAGTTGGAGCCAAAAACCTACTGGCATGCTTAGGCACTCCATGAACTGCTGTAGGCCCTAACTGAAATTATCTGTGTTCACATGCACATCTAGCTTAAATGGGCACCTCTGGTCAACTACCCATAGGGCTTGTGCTGCTAAATAGCCTACTTGAGATCGCCAGGACAGCTGTCTCAACCACATCATCCAATCCCAGGCAAGAGGGGTGTTGCCGCTTCAAAATCTGCAAGAGAATCAGAGGTTAATATAACATTATCAATACAACCATGACACATGGTGGGGCTATGCATATAGCCCTGCAGCAACACCGTGAAAATGCATTGTCACCATCCCATGAAGACAAGCTATTTGTGGCTCTCTGGAGCAATCTCAGTGGAGAAGAATGCATTATTCAAGTTCATCACAGAGTGGTACTGTCCCAGTTCTGTTGTCAAGCAGTTCATCAAATCCATGATGGAGGGTACAGCTGCATGCAGAGGGGGTGTTATTTAATTCAGTTCCCGATAATCCACTATCATTCTCCAAGTTCCAGCAGGCTTTTTGACTGGCCATACCAGGGAATTGTGGGGCCTATGGGTGCCACGCACTATTGGCACCTCCTGTAACTTCTTAATAGTCTCAGTTATCTCTGTATGACCCCATGGCAAACAGTATTGATGAGTGGAAGTAACCCATCAGGGTTGTGACAGAATTCGGGGCTGGTGATGTGTATGTCCACGCAGTACCAGCTTTACTACACCAACTCAGAGTCTGAATTCTCCAGCCATGGTGTGCAAATCTAGACCATGCAAAATGTCCACTCCCAGAATATATTCGGGTATGAGAGAGAAGAGAGACATACACAGTATATAGGCAGAGAGCCAAGTGGCTGATGCCAAGATGCAGAGACACACAGGTTTCACTTTCACTGACCAGCTTTCATAGCTGGTAATAACTGCAGCTCTGCCAGAAAACTTATCTGTGTTCTCATAAACTAGACTGCAGTCTGCAGCAGTATCTACCAGTGCAAAAACCCGCTGCGACCCACTGTACATTAGTAGGGTACCAGTGGATTGCCAGCTTCACATATAGCCTCCAGGTGTCTGGTTCCCCCCGCTGAGCCAGGCAACTCAGCCAGTTTCCTAATCAAACAAGAAAGACTCCATATCTCTGCCTGTCTGCAAATAGATCTTGAGTTGCATCTTCCGGGCGGGAGTAGGTTGAACATTTCTTCGCCCTCCATTAGGCATTCTCTGGAATTGCTGCTCCAGGGACAATTGCCTCCACAGAGCCAATAACATTCCGTTGGGTTGCCTGTCAGTTTTCTCTGGAGCAACCCCAGCTGCAAGTAAATCAATCTGCATCTGCATGCAGGTCACCTACTGGGCCCCTTTTTATCACGTGGGATGGTTACCTGCAGAGGGGGCACCTTCCCCTTCTTTACGGCATGGGTTCTCCTGTCCTGCCAATATTTTCTGCCTCCCCAAGGGCTGCCATAGCAGTAGTCACTTCATGTATGCAGCGCCCCACATATGGGGTGAGAACAGCAGCTAGAGAGCCAAAAGCACTCGGGGGCATGGAGCCCAGCACAAGATCCTTCATGTGGGAGGTGAAGCATTCATCATCTGGCCCCGGGTATTTAGATCAAACAGCCTGCTGCATACCCAGCTTTCAGAGTATCTGCACCAAATCAGTGTATGATTGCCATTTACTCACAGTTTCTGGTATCTTTCCGGCATCGTTCCAAACAGTCCATATGGCTGTCATTAGCCACTCGATTAACATGTGATCACCTTGCCCTTGTGCTAACTGTCCTCATAGCTGCAGCTGTTGATGAAGGGAGGGGTGAGTTGTGATAGAAGCCAGCTTCTCCATCTCAGAGGTGGAGCAAGAAGTGCTGTCAGTTCCCTCAGACACTGTTGGCACTGTTTACTTAATTCCTGTAACTCACTGGGGGTATAAGCACTATAAGAGGTATGTTCCACCACCGTGTGATGCTGGGGGGGTTCCCTGGGCACTCTCCTGGGGTCCCATCGGCTGTTCATGGTCTACCTTCTGATGTATGACAGGGCAAGCCCGAAGCAGAGGAGCCTTTTCCTCCTCAGCACCAGACCCAATAGGAATGTCCGGCCAGGAGGATAGGCTGAATGTCGTGCTGACAGCTGTTGCTAACTCCTGTTCCAGGCTGTTTATCTGGGCCTCTAAGGGCCCTGCTTGCACCTGGAGGTCCTTTACCCCCAGGTTTTGCTCCAAGCTGTGCACTTGGGTCCCCAGCCACTGGGCTTGTGCCTGAAAGTCCTTTATCTGCGCTGTGTTCTGCAGGGACTGAGCTTGTACTTCATGTAGTGCAGTCAGAAATGCCCATCTGACTCTGCTGGCGAAGGTGCATTCCTTCTTGGTGCTGTGAGCTTCCAGATGTTTCAGTGCCTTCTCCACACTCGTGAAAGACCCATCCTCTGCCTCCCACATTTCCACTGGGGCCCATCCAAGAAGCATCTCTGCCACAGGTTACCATAGCCCATGCTGTGGCCACATAGCCCACCCAGGAGCCTCAGGGGTTGAAGATCCACTCACCTCATCCTGCCGACTACACCAAGTATCATGCTCAGGGTCAGGTTCCAGCCCCACCTGAGGGCTGAGAGGAGTGGGTGGATGTGGGGCAGGGAGCTGGTAGAATACTCGAGACATGGCAGGTAGATGAGATGTGGCTTTATTCAGCAGCCCCCACACCTGCAGCTGCATGGCCTTCTGCAAAAATGAACAGCTCTGACTCTTTCTCTGGGTACCAGCACACTTACACAGTTTCAACAGGACAATTATACCCTTTCCAGACAATAGTGGCATAGAGCCAAGTGATGGCCTTCCCATGTTACGACTACATGGCTGTGATAACAAGTGGAGTTGTACACCTGCACTCTAAACTTGCTGAGTCACGCAGATGTAAACATCCTGCCTTGGCCTATCCTTGACAAAAGCACAGCCATATTTTTTACAGCCTTGTTTGCCATTTCTTAGTTTATTAGATCATACACTTGAACTTTACATATTGCTTAGTTTTCTTGTCTTTGAGGTAATTTCTTTATCTGATCCTTTCAGAAATCTATTTTTATTTTCATAACGCTCCTCTGACCTACTCACAGGTCCTCTCTGACCTTCAAGATCATCCCTGAACCAGACACTGTACTGTATGCAAGAGTCAAGTCACTGATTAGCCTTTTCATTTTTCTCTCATAAGCATTATCTTTCTCCTCTCTTCCTTTTTTTCAATCAATGTATTAGGACAGTATTTCTCTGGGAATTGTGTTAAAATGCCGGTTCTCTTTCAATAAGCGGAGGTGGGACTTGAGATTCTGCCTTTCTAACACATCCACAGGTTATGCTGATGCTGCTACTCCCAGGACCACACATTCTATAGCATAGTATATGCCATTGAAATGTGCTTTGTTAAAAAGGTTTGTTTAAATAACCTCTTTCCCACAACCCTAAGTAGTAGCAATCCACAGAATTGTGGTGAGTGTTGTGCTGGACACGTATGTACCTTATATGGGTGGCACAGTGTTTGGGAGACAGAAGAGACCCGGAGCCAGCAAACAAGACATGGAGTTGCACTGGAGGCTTACATACAGGGGACAGAGTCCAGTGACAGCAGCCTGGACAGGATATCTGCATGGCCCAGTGATGGCGGACTGAGCAGAAGAATCACAACTGCTTGCAAAACACATGCAGTTTATATACCATTTTCACCCAGCACCCTCCCCCTAACAACCTCCACCTGACAACCTCCTATTACCCCAAAACAAGGGGCCTCAATGTACTGGCGAGTTCCACGAGAGGGGCTGGGGACTCAGATGTTTCTCATAGACAAGGAATGGCTCTCCAGGTTGGCCACTCCCAGATAGCTTGGAACTCCCACCTGCAGTTATTGCTATCAGGTGTGTTTGTTTGCCATACAGTAAGATAGTGTACTGTTTTTCCCGGAATGCTCGCAGGACATATCTAAATTGTGCATTGCTACTACAAGTACCTCATGTACTTAGATGCCTCTTGATTAACTCATCTTGCTGAGTCTAGCACCATTTCCTTTAAAGAGAGTAGGAACCTGAAAGCAGGGCGGGCACGGTGGCTCATGCTTGTAATCCCAGCACTTTGGGAGGCTGAAGCGGGTAGATAATAAGGGCTGGAGTTCAAGACTAGCCTGGCCAAGATGGTGAAACCCCATCTCTACTAAAAATACAAAAAATCATCTGGGCGTGGTAGCTTGCGCCTGTAATCCCAGCTACTTGGGAGGCTGAGGCAGAGAATTGCTTGAACCCAGGAGGCGGAGGTTGCACTGAACCGAGATGGTGCCACTACACTTCAGCCTGGGTGACAAAGCAGGACTCCATCTAAAAAAAAAAAAAAAAAAAAAAAGAACCTGAAAGCAACCTTGACTGGCCCATAGATCGTCTGGGTGCCACAGAAATAATCTGAAAGTCAGTTCAACCCTTAATATTGAGTCCAATCTCACCCTGTCTAAATAGCAGCCAAATGTGATAACTTTCGAGCTTACCTGCCACAGAATAACCTACCCTAGTTCCTGTACTTACCCCAAAGAGGAAGTACTAGACACAAAAATAAACTGTTAGAGTAGGACCTGGTATACTATGTGCCTTAATGCAGCTTTCTCAACTTTGGTACCATAGGCATTTGAGGCGCGATTATTTCTTTGGTGGAGGAGGATGGGGGAAGAGTTTCCTGTGCAGTGTAGGATATTTAGCAGCATCTCTGATCTCTACTCAATAGCAGCTGCCACTGGCATTTGCTATTGAGTAGAGATCAGAGATGCTGCTAAATATCCTACAGTATATATAATACTGTATATGTTATATATTATATACCTACAGTATATATTAAAGAATGGCTCCTCTTTCCTATAAAAAATTTCCTTATCAAGTTCGTAGCCTTGTCACAGCACAACAATCATCATTTGAGTGTTTAATAAATACTTTTGATGCCTAACTCAATCAAAAGTTAGCCATTTTTTTTTGTAATGCCTATTTTTACTTCTTGTGCTAGATACTTCTTGTGTTATATACATATTAGATTATTCTCCTACCCAGGTATTATGTATTTATTGTGGCACACATCTATTTGCTTAAATCTGCATTTATGTATTTATTTATTTGAGACAGAGTCTTATTCTGTCACCCAGGGAGCAGTGCAATGGTGTGATCTCGGCTCACTGCAACCTCCATCTCTTAGGCTCAAGTGATTCTCCTGCCTCAGTATCCTGAGTAGCTGGGATTACAGGTGTGCGCCACCATGCCTGGCTAGTTTTTGTATTTTTAGGAGAGACGGGGTTTCACTATATTGGCCAGGCTGGTCTCAAACTCCTGACCTCGTGATCTGCCCACCTTGGTCTCCCAAAGTGCTGGGATTACAGGCATGAACCACCACACTTGGACTTAAATCTGCTTTTAAGGTCTTTTGTACACAAGCTAAAATCATATCTCTATTCTCCTTATTTTTAAGTTTATATTTGATATCCATTAAGTTTTACAGCATTTGAATGTTTTAGATCCTGATTGAAACTAGCCCTGAAGAAGAATTAGATATTTCTCTTTACAGTCTTATAAACTCCTTCAAGGGACAGCTGATAGATTGATAGGACAATAGCAGGCATGTATGAGATGGGAGTATAGTGACTCTGTTAATAATGTGAGTGGTGTTGGAATTTATAGCAACCTCACTACTTAATACTGGATAATGCTTTTTTTTAGAAGATGGAAGAGTCCATTATTGACCTAAACACCCCAAAGTACATCTTCAGATGAGGACAGTTGTAGAGGACATGTGGTTAATAATGAATTGACCAAACTCTTTTACCTAATCCCCTATCATTTTGTGTAACCTGTTGGATTTCTTTTTTAGGTAGACAGTGTGGTAGTTAGGTTGTAAATATATTTTTTTTAAAGACAGGATCTCAGTCTATCACTTAGGCTGGAGTGCAGTGACACAAACTCGGCTCACTGCAGCCTCAAACTCCTGGGCTCAAGTGATCCTCCCACCTCAGCCTGCTGTGTCGCTAGGACCACAGATGTGTGCCACCATGCCTGACTAATTTTTTCATTTTTTTTGTAGAGATTTAGTCTCGTCACATAGATTTTTAGATGTGCTCTCTAGGGCATATGGAACAGTATGTTCTGAGCTAAAAGCTAAATCTATTCTACTTGTTTGTGTTGTACAAAATAATGTCTGTGTGATGATGGTTCATATGGAAACAAAATATTAACATGGATCTTTCCCAAACAGAATTCTCCAGAACTCCCAATTGTTTATGACAGATGTTACTTAGCAAAAAAATTAGTTTCTCTTTTATATCTAAGTAATACATTTTCAGTCGTGTAGCTAAAGAAATAGCAAAAAAATATTTACAATTAAACTAAATACTGGTCGCTGCATGGACATTTATAATCAGTGTAAAATGGAAACCTTGCTCATTCACATTTTTGTTTTAAGAGCCTCGCTCTGTCACCAGGCTGGAGTGCAGTGGTGTGATCTCAGCTCACTGCAGCCTCTGCCTCCCGGGTTCAAGTGATTCTCCTGCCTCAGCCTCCTGAGTAGCTGGGACTACTGGTGTGCAACACCACGCCCAGCTAATTTTTGTATTTTTTTAAGTAGAGATAGGGTTTCACAGTGTTGGCCAGGATGGTCTGGAACTCTTGACCTTGTGATCCACCCATCTCGGCCTCCCAAAGTGCCAGGATTACAGGTGTGAGCCATGGTGCCCGGCCTCATTCACATTTTTCCTACCACTCTACAGTTGTACTCTGGATGTTATTACATACTGCTGTGGTTTGAATGTGTCCCCTCCAAAATTCAGATGTTGAAACTTAATGGTTGATGTGATGATACTATTAAGAGGTAGGGTTTTCAGGAGGCGATTAGGTCATGAGGGCTTTTCCCTTCATGAATGGGATTAAGGCCCTTTTAAAAGAGGTTTCACAAAGGATTAAGCCAGCTTCCACCTTGTAAAGGATGGCCTTCTACTTTGAGAGGACTCAGCATTCTTCTCCTTTGAAGGATGCAGCAATAAGGGCCATCTTAGAACCAGAAAGCAGCCCTCACCAGACAAGCGCACTGGTCAGCACCATGGCCTTGGACTTCCCAGTCTCCAGAACTGTGACAAAATCAATTTCAGTTCCTTATAAATTAGCCAGATTAGTCAGTCTCCATCCTCCCCTCCCATCCCCTCTCTTTTCCTCTTTTTTTTTTTTTTTTTTTTTTTTTTGAGATGAAGTCTCGCCCTGTCACCCAGGCTGGAGTGCAGTGGTGCAATCTTGGCTCACGGCAGCCTCCATCTCCCAGGTTCAAGTGATTTTCCTGCCTCAGCCTCCCAAGTAGCTGGGATTATAGGCGCCCACCACAACGCTTGTTTTTTTTTGTTTGTTTGTTTTTTGTTTTTTTTTTGTATTTTTAGTAGAGATGGAGTTTCACCATGTTGGCCAGGCTGGTCTCGAACTTCTAACCTCAGGTGATCCACGCATCTTGGCCTCCCAAAGTACTGAGATTACAGGTGTAAGCCATCATGCCTAGCCAGGCATTTTCTTCTAGCAGCCCAAAAATGACTAAGGCATGTACCAAAATCACAACTCTTCACAACCAAGTTTAAGCAATATTTTATTATCCTCAGTTCAATATGAAAGTATATTTTTGGGGGCATTTTTTTTGACAACTTAGCCCTTTTCACATTTAAATCCAGAACACTATCTTATTTTACAATTTTTGGTACTAAAAATACTTCATTCAACAAATATTTTTGCCTACCTACTATGTGCAAAAAACAAAATAACTCGTGGAAGTATACGAAGTGTAGGATTGCCGGGCACGGTGGCTCAAGCCTGTAATCCCAGCACTTTGGGAGGCTAAGGCGGGTGGATCATGAGGTCAAGAGATCGAGACCATCCTGGTCAACATGGTGAAACCCCGTCTCTACTAAAAATACAAAACATTAGCTGGGCATGGTGGCGCGTGCCTGTAATCCCAGCTACTCAGGAGGTTGAGGCAGGAGAATTGCCTGAACCCAGGAGGCAGAGGTTGTGGTGAGCCGAGATCGCGCCATTGCACTCCAGCCTGGGTAACGAGTGAAACTCCATCTCAAAAAAAAAAAAAAAAAAAAAAAAA
>NW_022436968.1:24881949-24943042 GCF_009761245.1 Sapajus apella | reverse complement strand
AAAAAAAAAAAAAAAAAAAAAAAAAAAAGAAGTGTAGGATTTGATGGCTCATGCCTGTAATCCCAGAATTTTGGGAGGGCGGATCACAAGGTCAAGAGTCGAGACCATCCTGGCCAACATGGTGAGATCCCATCTCTACTAAAAACACAAAAATTAGCTGGACATGGTGGCACCTGCTTGTAGTTCCAGCTACTCAGGAGGCTGAGGCAGGAGAATCACTTGAACCCGGGAGGTGGAGGTTGCAGTGAGCCAAGATCGTGCCACTGCACTCCAGCCTGGTGACAAGAGCAAGACTCCATCTCAACAACAACAACAACAACAACAAAAGTAGGATTATATCTTACAAAGAATGATGTCCTTGAAAGAATTTACAATTTGATTGAAGAGGTGGGATGTGAACATATATAATACATAATACCAAGATATGCTTCAAAAACATCTAATAATCAGCACACTAACAAAAGTACTTAAGAGGGGAAAAGATGATTACAGAGCACTGAGTTTTGTAATCAATCAGTTAATTGTGAAATAAGAGTAGACTTATAAAAGAGGTAAACAGTGGTTCATGCCTCAAAGCAAGCTTATCCAACCTGTGCCCATGGGCTGCATGTGGCCCAGGGTGGCTTTGAATGTGGCCCAACACAAATTTGCAAACTTTCTTAAAACATTATGAGACTTTTTTTGCTTTTTTTTTTTTTTTTTTTAGCTCATCAGCTATCATTAGTGTTAGTATATTTTCTATGTGGCCCAAGACATTTCTTCTTTCATGTGGCCCAGGGAAGCGAAAAGATTGGACGTTCCTGCCTTAAAGGATAAGAAGCATTTGGATAGATGAAAAGGACTCAACAGAACTTTCCAGATGATGGAACAATATAAACTGAAATGGGAGTGAGCAGATTGCTCATTAGGTAGTGATGAGGTGGCTGGCCTGATGAAGTGAAGGGTTTAAAGTGGGGAGTAGTGGAATAAAGCTTTGTAAGTGGGATTTGGCCAATTTATGGTCTGGTTTGGAAGCCGATTAGAGAAGTTTGAACTGTTTCTTGGCAGCTCTTAGGAGCAAATAAAGGAAAGCGATGTGGGTGGGCATGGTGGCTCATGCCTATAATCCCAGCACTTTGGGAGGCAGAGGTGGGCAGATCACTTCAGGGCAGGTGTTTGAGACTAGCCTGGGCAATATGGTGAAACCTCATCTCTACTAAAAATAAAAAAATTAGCCAGGTGTGGTGGCACACACCTGTAACCCCAGCATTTTGGGAGGCTGAGGCAGGAGAATCGCTTGAACCTGGGAGGCAGAGATTGCAGTGAGCTGAGATCACACCATTGCACTCCAGCCTGGGCGACAAGAGCAAAACTCTGACTCAAAAAAAAAAGGTGGGGGGGAGATGTGGTGTGAGGAAAATGGTGTTTGGGGAGGATTAAAGATGGTGTACAACTTGCGGGGGAAGGAGAGAGACTGACACAGAAACGTTTTGCAGTAAACCAGATGAGAAGTGACAAAGACCTGGATAAGTGTGATGTCAGGGAGAATGAAAATGAAGGGATGGATAAACCAGATGCTTTGAATTTGAAAAATGAAAACCAGCACAAAACTTTTAGACCATATGCTGCAGGAGGGCAGTATCTGTGGATTAAGCCACTTATGCAATTTCCTAAACAACTATGTGCCCTTGAGCAAGTTTTTTGTTTTATGTTTTTGAGACAGAGTCTCTGTCACCAGGCTGGAGTGCAGTGGCGATCTCGGCTCACTGTAGCCTCCACCTCCCAGGTTCGAGCAATTCTCCTGCCTCAGCCTCCTGAATAGCTAGAACTACAGGCATGAGCCACCACATTCAGCTAATTTTTGTTTTAGTTTTTGAGACACAGTCTCATTCTGTTGCCCAGGCTGGAGTGCAGTGGTGCGATCTCAGCTCACTGCAAACTCTGCCTCTCGGGTTCAGGCAATTCTCCTGCCTCAGCCTCCTGAGTAGCTGGGAATACAGGCGCCCGCATCATGCCCAACTAATTTTTGTATACTTGTAGTAGAGACGGGGTTCACTATGTTGGCCAGGTTGGTCTCGAACTCCTGACCTCAGGTGATCCACCTGCCTTGGCCTCCCAAAGTGTTGGGATTACAGGTATGAGCCACCGTGCCTGGCCTAATTTTTGTATTTTTAGTAGAGATGAGGTTTCACCATGTTGGCCAGGATGGTCTCCATCTTTTGACCTCGTGATCTGCCCGCCTTGGTCTCCCAAAGTTCTGGGATTACAGGCATGAGCCACTGCACCCAGCCCTCCCTTGAGCAAGTTTTTAAAGAAATTCTGAGTCTTACTCTTAATCCAGTCAAGTTTTCATTTACACAACAAATATTTATTGAACATCTGTTACATGTTATGAACTATATGTAGCAATAAAGAAAACAAGAAAATCACTGCTTTCATGGAGCTAACATTCTAGTGGGAGAAACACAATAAGCAAAATATATAATATAAATGGTAATAAATACTATGAATTAAAATAAAGCAGGGATGGAGAATAGACAATAAAAAATTATAATAGCAAAATCGTTTTTAACACATTGGTAAAAGAAGGTCTTGCTGGGAAGGTGGCATTTGAGCAAAAACCTAACGGAATCCCATAAGCACAGACAACTAAAGCAACAATGGACAAATGGGATCACATCAAGTTAAAAAGCTTCTGCACAGCAAAGCAAACAATGAACAGTGAAGAGACACACCGCAGAATGGAAGAGAATATTTGCTAACTATCCATCCGACAAGAGATCAATAACCAGAATATATAAGGTGCTCAAACAACTCTATAGGAAAAAATCTAATAGTCTGATTTAAAAATGAACAAAAGAACTGAATAGACATCTCTCAAAAGAAGACATACAAATGGCAAACAGACATATGAAAAGGTGCTCAACATCACTGATCATCAGAGAAATGCAAGTCAAAACTACAATGAGGTAGGGCGGGGTGGCTCACGCCTGTAATCCCTGCACTTTGGGAGGCTGGGGCTGATGTTGATCACTTGAGGCCAGGAGTTCAAGACCAGTCTGGCCAACATGGCAAAATCTCATCTCTACTAAAAATACAAAAATTAGCCAGGTACAGTGGTGCATGTCTGTAGTTCCAGCTATTTGGGAGGCTGAGGTGGAGGAATGAGGGAAAATCGCCTGAGGCTACAGACGAGGCTGCAGTGAGCTGTAATCATGCCACTGCTCTCCAGCTAGGGCAATAGAATAAGACCCTTTCTTAAAACAAACAAACAAACAAACAAAAAAAACAAAAAAAACTTAAAAATAGAGCTGCCGGCTGGGCGCGGTGGCTCACGCCTATAATCCCAGCACTTTGGGAGGCCGAGGCAGGTGGATCACGAGGTCAAGAGATCGAGACCATCCTGGTCAACAAGGTGAAACCCCGTCTCTACTAAAAATACAAAAATTAGCTGGGCATGGTGGCACGGGCCTGTAGTCCCAGCTACTTGGGAGGCTGAGACGGGAGAATTGCTTGAACCCAGGAGACGGAGGTTGCGGTGAGCCGAGATCGTGCCATTGCACTCCAGCCTTGGTAACAATAGCGAAACTCTATCTCAAAAAAAAATAGAGCTGCCATATGACAGGCAATCCTGCTGCTGGGTATACACCCAAAAGAAAGAAATCAGTATATCAGAGACATCTGCACTCCCATGTTTGCTGCCCCATTGTTCACAATAGCCAAGATTTGGAAGCAACCTAAGTGTCTATCTACAGATGAATGGATAAAGAAATGTGGTACACATACACAATTAAGTACTATTCAGCCATTAAAAAAAAAATAAGCAAAATCCTGTCATTTGCAACAACATGGATAGAACTGGAAGGATAATAAACTAGGGCTTTTTCCATTATAAGCAACGGAAAAACAAGTAAGAGCATTGGCTCAACTAACCCGAGAAAGACTGATATCATTATATATGTCAGAAATTAAAGCTTTTTAGTAGAGATGGGATTTCACCCATCTCTACTAAATTATATTAAGTGAAATAATCCAAGCACGGAAAGACAAACATCACATTTTCTCACTTATTTGTAGGAGCTAAAAATTAAAACAATTGAACTCATGGAGATAGAAAGTAGAAGTTTACCAGGGGCTGGGAAGGGTAGTGGGGGACTGTGGGGATGTTTAATTGGTACAAAAAGTAGTTAAAAAGAATAAGTCAGACCTAGTATTTCCTAGCACAGCAGGGTGACTATAGCCAAAAATAATTATACTTTTTCAAGTAACTAAAAGAGTATAATTGGATTGTTTGTAACACAAAGGATAAATGCTTGAGGTCATAAATACGCCATTTACCATGATGTGATTATTATGCATTGTGTGCCTGCATCAAAGTATCTCATGTATCCCATAAATATATACACCTACTATGAACCCACAAAATTTTAAAAAGCCCAAGTGTGGTGGCTCATGCCTGTAATTTCAGCAATTTGGGAGGCTGAGGTGGGCAGATCACTTGAGTTCAGATGCTCGAGACCAGCCTGACCAATATGGTGAAACCCTGTCTCTACGAAAGTACAAAAATTCACTGGGTGTGGTGGCATGCACCTGTAATCCCAGCTACTTGGGAGGCTGAGGCAGGAGAATTGCTTGAACCTGGGAGGCGGAGGTTGCAGTGAGCTGAGATCATGCCATTGTACTCCAGCCTGGGTGTCAGAGTGAGAATCCGTCTCAAAAAAAAAAAAAAAAAAAAAAAATTCTAATGGCGGTGAGTGAGCCAGTCCTATAGTGGTAGCTGGGAAAGAGTAGCCAAGGCAAAAGAAATAGATAATAGCAAAGCCCAGAGAAAGCCCTGAGGCACTGCTTTCTGGTAAGGGCCAAAGCAGAGCTGGGTATGAGGATCTAGGAGCCTATTATAAGTACCTGGGCTTTTACTGATAGCAAGTCTTTGGCAAGATTTAATGTCTGACATACATAATAGTATCAGTCTTTCTTGGGTTAGTTGAGCCAGTGCTCTTACTTGTATTGTTTTTCCATTGCTTATGATGGAAAACGCCCTAGTTTATTATCCTTCTGTCTTATATTAATTTTATCTGGGATTGAACTCTAATTGTGGCACAAAAACATATTCCCAAATAAACTGCTATCTTTTAAATAGTAATAATACTCCCCCAAATAGTAATAGCCTAATTCCTGTTTGGGGACCAGATCAGTGGTCTTTCAAATCTAGTAAGTTTGAAAAACTGTGTACTCACTTCCATATTTTTAGATCGATATTGAAAACTTTTCATTGCAAGTTTAAATATCTGCCAAGTTTGTAATTTCCAACATGTTATAAATAATGATTTTAAAATAGGCTGTTAAATAATACCTTTAAATCTATTTAGTAAAATCTAGGTATAGCCTGCTGGGCACAGTGGCTCACACCTGTAATCTCAGCACTTTGGGAGGCTGTGGCAGGCAGATCACCGGAGGTTAGGAGCTCAAGAACAGCCTGGCCAATATGGTGAAACCCCATCTCAACTAAAAATACAAAACATTAGCTAGGTGTGGTGGTGTGCACCTGTAATTCCAGCTACTCAGGAGGCTGAGGCAGGGAAAATTGTGTGAACCAAGAGGTGGAGGTTTGAATGAGCCGAGATCATGCCATTGTACTCCAGCCCAGGCAACAGTGCAAGACTCTGTCTCAAAAAAAAAAAAAAAAGACCAGAGTGATCTCAAACTCCTGACCTCCTGATCCACCACTTCAGCCTCTCAAAGTGCTGGGGTTACAGGTATGAGCCACCGCGCCCAGTCCCCCCCTCTTTTTTTTTAACTTGGCAGCAATTTGTTAATCCGCTATGTAAATGAAGTATACTAAATGTTCTGTCTATACCCATCATCTACACACATTGATAATCATATCACAGCATATCAAACATTTAATGGCATGACTGTATTTAGTGGAAAGATGTACTAATAAGATAAAAATTATAAATAAAATCATTATTTTCAGAATGAGGAGTTCTTTGGAAGTTGAAGTGTGATGTCAATAAGGCATCTAACTCCAGGCCAAGCTTAGTGTCTGCCAAATCATTTATGTCTCATTTCCATGACGGCACTTTATTTCTTTAAGACTTGGAACCACAGATGGCACATCTGTTTTCTTTTTTTTTTCTTATTTACTTTTTTCTTTTCTAATTATATGAGTATACGAGAGGCACATCTGTTTTCTTGAACAGTATCATTAATTTATTTGACTTATGAATGCTAATTATATGTTTCTGAATGATCAAATCTATCAGCATTTGCAGTGGTCTCTTTGATAAGCATAGGGTAAAGAGGAACTATTCCAGGCAATACCCTTCAGGATCTGCTCTTCTCTTGGCAAAGTGAAGAAGTAGAATAGCCTAATATGTAATATACACTGATATACACATTTAAGCAATAATTCACAACCAGGAAACATCAGGCAATGAAAGCAAGAGTTTTAATTGGTTCATGTAGCAATCTGAAATAACTGCACAAATGACAATATAGTAAATTCTATTATTCACGAATCATTTATTATTATATGTAGTTATGATTCTAGAAGCACTTAATCTAAGTTAGATGGAGCCTATATATATATTCATATATATACACATATGCACATATATACATACATATACACACATACATACACATATGCATATATCAACATATATATATATATATATATATTTTTTTTTTTTTTTTTAAATGGAGTTTTGCTCTTGTTGCCCAGGCTGGAGTGCAATGGTGTGATTTCGGCTCACCGAAACCTCCGCCTCCCAGGTTCAAGTGATTCTCCTGCCTCAGCCTCCCAGGTTCAAGTGATTCTCCTGCCTCAGCCTCCCAAGTAGCTGGGATTATAAGCATGCACCACCACACCCAGCTAATTTTGTATTTTAGTAGAGACGGGGTTTCTCCATATTAGTCAGGCTGGTTTCAAACCCCCAACCTCAGGTGATCCACTCACCTCAGCCTCCCAAAGTGCCGGGATTACAGGCTTGAGCCACTGCAGCCGGCCAAGACTATATATTTTTTAGACATCAAAGTTGGCAAACAGTAACTAGAGCTACAAAAACAGCCATCTCTACACTTCAGTGACAGAAATGGTGAGAGGGCTCCTTTAATAAGTCACAATTGTGTCCTTGAATGGCAACACTGCCAACAGCATCACTATCAGTTATGAAGGACAAGCTATAATTACTATTAACTACAAATTTCACAATTTCTGAAGACATGTTAAGAAGATGCTAATTTCCAAATTAAGGTTGTGACGCAGAATTAAGTGTAAATATTCTTTCAGTATAGTAGCTAACACATTTATATACCAAGTCCTAAGTGCTTCATTATTAATTTGTCTGTCCATTAACCTCAGGTTAGGTTAAGAAGGTATGGATGTTGTCTGTGTTTTACAGATCCAAAGACTAAGGATCAGGGAAGTTCAGTAATTTGTGAGTGGCTACATGTTAGATAAGTGGCAGAGATGAGCCTTAAGCCTGAAACTAAACGTCACATGCTTTCCTTTCTACTAAAGTGTTTACCAGATGTTGGGATGTTAAACTTTCATCTTTCTTTTGGGTCTAACACATTCTCTTATTTGTGCATAAGAATCACCTGCTGCCCTTGATTAGAATGATTCCTAGGTCTCCACCCCATGGAAGTCTTCTCATGGGGTGTGGTAGTTGTGGGGGGCTGCATAACCAGCATCCCACATAATTTAATTAAGATGAATTGATTTGTGGAATTAAACTAAAGCCACCCACAGAAGAACAAATAGATGCTGTTTATTCAGAGCTTGCTGTAGAAGAGAGTCCCAGTCACCATCAATTGACTTTGTCAGAGGCTCAAAGGTGAGCAGAGAAGTGGGAAAGCTTTATAGAATTGAAGAAAAACCCCAGGTATGCTCTGATTGGAAGTTGTTGCCATGGGAAAGCTGCAGGTGGGCTGCTAGAGGCGTGGGTATCTTATGTGATTGGCTTGCGAAACATATTTGGCTTTCTCTGGTTGGTGTTAAGGTGGAAGTAGGGGTAAACATAGGGAAGTTGCACTTTGGAAAGCCCAGGCAGGAGGATCGGTTGAGTCTAGGAGTTTGAGACCAGCCTGGGCAACATAGTGAGACTATGTATCTGAAAAAAATCTTAAAAATTTAAAATATTGCACACCTGGGCTGGACGCGGTGGCTCACACCTGTATCCCAGCACTTTGGGAGGCCTAGGCGGGTGGATCATGACGTCAAGAGCTCGAGACCAATCTGGCCACTATGGTGAAATCCGGTCTTTACTAAAAATACAAAAATTAGCTGGGAGTGGTGGCATGTGCCTGTAGTTCCAGCTACTCAGGAGGCTGAGGCAGCAGAATCACTTGAACCTGGGAGCCGAAAGTTGCAGTGAGCCAAGATTGCGCCATTGCACTCTAGCCTGGCAATAGAATAAGACTCCCTCTCAAAAAAAATAAAAATAAAATAAAATTAAAAAATTGCACACCTATAGTCCTAGGTACCTGGGAGGCTGAGGCAGGAGGATCTCTTGAGCCCAGGAGATCGAGACTGCAGTGAGCTATGATTGTGCCACTACATTCCAGCCTGGGCAACATAGCAAGACCCTGTCAGAAAGAAAGAAAGAAAAAGAAAAGAAAAGAAAGAAAGAAAAGAAAAATAGGGAAATTGGCAATCCTTGACTACTTCCTGACTGTTCTGGTTCAGCTGCTACCAAGGTTGTGGTCTGGCTTCTTGGGCTTCTGTGGTTCAGAGTTCTGTTGTCATATACTATGTGGCCATTCATGTATATTCTGTCTCTGAGACCATACTCTGGGAAACACGTGGTCCTCTGGTGGTATTGAAGGTCTCTGTGAGCTAGGGACCATCTGTCAACACTAGATCACTAGTGCTTATCCCTATCAGGCACTCGACGCACTTAATAAAATCTTGTGAATGAATGAATGAATGATATATGAACATATTTGATACTGGCTTTTGTTGGAACAAGAAAATGAACTTTGTGTACCACATAGACATCTGTGACTAGACTGGCTGTCACCAGAAAGGCTGCTCCTTCCAGCTACCGTGCTCTAAATACAGTAACGTGAATCCTAGCACGACTGGATTTCGCCTTGGCCCCGGCTGCCCTCAGTTTTTCTCAAAGCTCCAGCTTAACCCCTGACGTGCCCACCAGCCCCAAGGCTCCCTCCTGAGTGCTCTGCTGGAGCGGGGGGGTGGGGGTGGGATGGCGTTTGTGGGAAAGGGCAGCTACTTCTGGAATTTCGAAGGCGCCTCCAATCCCTGACCTTTAGTCGTGCCTCATTTCTCTCCACTCTTTCCCCCTTCTCTGTCCTCACAATTGGGCCCTGGGCTGGTGAGAGCTACTGAGGGAGGGGAAAGTGTAGACACACACACACACGCACACGCGTGCGCGCACACACGGACACACTCATATATGGTGTTATTAACAATTCAGGACTCAGAGTTTATCTAAGAGAAGACGCTCGACCGGTGTGAGAGCGCGGGAGAGAGAGAGCGCCAAGGAAAGGGAGAGAGCGCCAAGGAAGGGGAGAAAGCGCCAAGGAAGGGGAAAGCGGCGGCGCGGCGGCGAAGCCGTCCCACCTGCTGTGGGGGGCGCCACCGGGGAGGGGCCGAGCCGCGCGCACGCCCCCACGCCCCGCCCCGTTCGCCGCGCGGCCCGGCGACAGGGGAGTTCCAGCGAGTGGCCTCGCGCCCACACTGTGCGGGGGGCTGTTCGGGTGGAGGCGGGGGAGCAGCCGGGACACCAAAATAGGAGCTGCTTGTGGGCTGGAGCCGCACTAGCTGGCGGCCTCGGCACGCCTCTTCCAAAGATGGTCAGAGGGGCCAGAGGCGCCCCAGCTCCGGCTCGCTGCTAGCCAGCTGGCCAGCGCCGCGTCCCGAGCCCCGGCAGGAGGTAGGTGCGGTGCAGACCTGCCGCCCGAGGTTGGCCTGTGTGGAGCCAGTGGGGCCGGGCGCGGGGAGCGAGGCCGCGCGGGAGGGGAGCGCAGACAATGGCTGCGCGGGCTCCGGGCCGGGCCGAACGCGTTGCGATGGGGCTGCCTGCGTCGTCCTTCCGACACCTGCGCTGAGCGCCCGGCAGAGGGACTCCGGCACCGGGCCCGCCGGCGGCACGCGGCGCCCTCGAGTCCAGCCCCGCGCCTGGCCCCGGGGCAGGGCGGGAACGTGGGCCAGGGCCCAGGCGCGGGACGCGCGGAAACCCTTGCGGCGGGCGCGGGGGAGGGGGCGCGGGCTGCAGGGGCTGCGACCGGAAGCCTTCCCTTCTCTCCTTCCTTAAGCGAAAGGGCGAAGGATTTTCCTTTGCCGAGATCTCTTCTTGTCCATTTATGTTTCCATCATCCCTTTTTGGCATTTCGATGTGATTTGAAAGGGAGACGGAGCTCGGGTAAAAGGTTGAATTGGGGTCGAGCCAGGACAGTTGAGGTCCGGCCTCGAGTGGGGTGACCCTCGAACACTTGTCTTGCCTAGAGTGGGATCTCATCTCCGACCACCAGGCCAGGGTAGACTGCGGTGAATGGAATAGCAAATCAGTACTCTCAAAAGGACTACTGAAAAATCCGGGGGGCCTCATTTTGAGCCCTAAGCAACCCTGAGTTTAAATTGACAGTCATATAAATGATCAAACTGTCCATCCACATTTTGCATTTATCATTTAGAATGCTGAACTTAGTCCAGTTTTGGAGTATATCCAATGCTAGGCAGTTATTTAGCATTGATTATTTGAGATAATGGGCAAAATTGAAAACACATTTGTTATTTCATATTTATTGCAGCCATGGCTCTAAAAGGACAAGAAGATTATATTTATCTTTTCAAGGATTCAACACATCCAGTGGATTTTCTGGATGCATTCAGAACATTTTACTTGGATGGATTATTTACTGATATTACCCTTCAGTGTCCTTCAGGCATAATCTTCCATTGTCACCGAGCTGTTTTAGCTGCTTGCAGCAATTATTTTAAGGCAATGTTCACAGCTGACATGAAAGAAAAATTTAAAAATAAAATAAAACTGTCTGGCATCCACCATGATGTTCTGGAAGGCCTTGTAAATTATGCATACACTTCCCAAATTGAAATAACTAAAAGAAATGTTCAAAGCCTGCTTGAGGCAGCAGATCTGCTACAGTTCCTTTCAGTAAAGAAGGCTTGTGAGCGGTTTTTGGTAAGGCACTTGGATATTGATAATTGTATTGGAATGCACTCCTTTGCAGAATTTCATGTGTGTCCAGAACTAGAGAAGGAATCTCGAAGAATTCTATGTTCAAAGTTTAAGGAAGTGTGGCAACAAGAAGAATTTCTGGAAATCAGCCTTGAAAAGTTTCTCTTTATCTTGTCCAGAAAGAATCTCAGTGTTTGGAAAGAAGAAGCTATCATAGAGCCAGTTATTAAATGGACTGCTCACGATGTAGAAAATCGAATTGAATGCCTATATAATCTACTGAGCTATATCAACATTGATATAGATCCGGTGTACTTAAAAACAACCTTAGGCCTTCAAAGAAGCTGCCTGCTAACTGAAAATAAGATCCGATCTCTAATATACAATGCCTTGAATCCCATGCATAAAGAGATTTCCCAGAGGTCCACAGCCACAATGTATATAATTGGAGGCTATTACTGGCATCCTTTATCAGAGGTTCACATATGGGATCCTTTGACAAATGTTTGGATTCAGGGAGCAGAAATACCAGATTATACCAGGGAGAGCTATGGGGTTACATGTTTAGGACCCAACATTTATGTAACTGGGGGCTACAGGACGGATAACATAGAAGCTCTTGACACAGTGTGGATATATAACAGTGAAAGTGACGAATGGACAGAAGGTTTACCAATGCTCAATGCCAGGTATTACCACTGTGCAGTCACCTTGGGTGGCTGTGTCTATGCTTTAGGTGGTTACAGAAAAGGGGCTCCAGCAGAAGAGGCTGAGTTCTATGATCCATTAAAAGAGAAATGGATTCCTATTGCAAATATGATTAAAGGTAAGTGGAGATTATGTTTATTTTGTATTTTTTAGGTGTCTGGGGCCAGGCCAGCAGTCTCACTTCTCTTGAATTTATCACTTCTGGATGCTATCTAGGAAATATAGTGGATTGTACAAATAATGCTGCACAGAATGTTCCAGATAAAAACACTATAGCATAGTTCCCAACTTGTTTGAGAGTTATGAGAATTTATATTCAAGTCAAGGGCTAGATGAAGAGACAAATCTGGACAGTTTTCATTTTTTCGTGTTCTTAAAATTGAAATCTTTTAATTTCTGCTTTTAACTATTCAACTTTTTTCCTCTCAAAATATGCGATCAGCTCTTGTCCTTCATTAAAACCTTGGAAGGTTTGGTCCCTACAGGATATAACAAAGTACATTGTTCCAGGAACTAGAGGCAACCTCTACTTTTGCAATTCAGTCCTCTCTGAGAGGGACAGACACCATACCCTCCCTCATGTGGCCCACGGAACTTGGCACACCCCTGGGTCTCAGTATCCGTCTGATATTTTCTGCTGTGTTTGGCAATTTGTTCCTTAGCCTTGCTCTCCTCTCCCAGTGGAAAAAATGTTAAACCAGAGTCTTACTTCATTATATTTATTCATTGGTGCTGAGGAGTTGTACAAAAACAACTGGTAGGTTGTTACCAAATTTGTATCATTTTGTCCCAAATGTTTCTTCCCAGGCTTTTCTGTTTCTTTTTTAATGCTAGTGAGAGTGTGGGAATTTGACCTGGTCTGGAAATTTGACCTGGTATGATCTTTGGATGACAGGCCGGAAGCTGAGAGGCAGAACAATCTTGAGACGGTGCCTCTGAAGCTAAACCGCCTGCATCCAGATCCCTGCTTTCCTCTTACTTGCTGATGAGCTCTGGCAAATTGTTTAATCGCCCTGTGCCCCCTTTTTGTCATCTGTACAATGGGGATGACAATACCTTGTCTTGGATCATGGAGGAGATTAAATGAATCTGTGCTTGTGATGTGCCTAGAACAGTGTCTGACAGAGAGTAAGCATGCTGTAAATGTTAGGTATGATTGTCCTGAACATTTTAGGACATGTCAGCTCTGATAGAGCAGAAATTAATTTCATGTTAAGTTGTGACCACTCTCACGCCAGGGTGGGAGAAGGTAGCGGAAAGCCTGGTGCTGTTGCTGCACTGGTTTTTGGCTTTGCCTGAGACTTACCACTACTTGCTGATTCCAGGAGGGCTCTGAATGTCCTGACCCCTCTCCTGCAAAAGAAACAAGGAAAGTCTGCATATTTTAGCAGCTATTATAAACTAGCATACATTTCTGATTCTGTTTTTTAAGGATAATGTAACAGTTTCAGTGGTTTTGTGGTTCAGAATATATTTCCTCTTTTTTTTTTTTTTGAGATGGAGTCTCACTCTGTTACCCAGGTTGGAGTGCAGTGGTGTGATCTCAGCTCACTGCAACCTCTACCTCCAAAGTTCAAGCAATTCTCCTGTCTCAGCCTTCTTAGTAGCTGGGATTACAGACGTGTGCCACCACACCTAGCTAATTTTTATATTTTTATAGAGACGGGATTTCACCATGTTGGCCAGGCTAGTCTTGAACTCCTCACCTCAAGTGATCTGCCCACCTTGGCCTCCCAGAGTGCTGGGATTATAAGCCTGGGTTCAGAGTATATTTCTTTGAGAATGAAAGCTTATTACTTCACTGAAATTTTAAAAATTTATATTTAGAACAATGCTTGCTGAAAAAAAAATATGCTGCGATGGTGTATCTACTGTGAAACAAAAGCCATATGTGTGCTTGCCTTAACCTTGAGTAGAGTAGGAGACCTTCTTACCTGAGAGTCCTCCCTCACCTGATAACTGCATCTGAAATTCCAGTTTTATACTTTGAACTCAAAGCTTTGATTCTTGTTTATGTCTTTGATTCTTGTTATGTCATCCCAGGGAGAGGTAACGCTTTGCCAGTTCTCTGCAGTTTTGACTAATACTTGTTTTGGTGGGTGGACTCATACAGAAAAATTTTTAAACAACTTTTTAAATTTAATTTTTAGTTTTTTTATAATAGAAATGGGGTCTCACTGTGTTGCCCAGGCTGGTCTTGAACGCCTGGCCTCAAGTGATTCTCCCACCTTGGCCTCCCAAAGTGCTGGGATTATAGGCATAAGTCACCACACCCCGCCATACTGAGCTTTTAGTTTCCCATTTTTGGGTAGAAAGGATGACATTTTTTTCTATTCATTTTATTTTGTAGTCTTGAAGTGAACTAGCAGCTTTCTCTGGTAATGAACTTAATTTGGGCACTGTCAAATTTAAAATTTATTTCCTTTTTTGGTCCTAGACCCAAATTAAGTTCATTAATATGCAAAGAAGAAATAAACACTTGGCTGTTTAGGAACTCCTAAATCTTTATTTTTTTTCCATCATAACTGTCCTGCTTATAAACCCGCTTTTATTTTGGAATAGAAAGGAACGAGAAGATTGAACTTTATCCTGCAAAATGGTGCTAAGTAAAAGTTAGTGGAAAGACAAAACCAGCATTTTCAACTAAAATGAGCCTCATCATCTTTCTTCTTTTCCCGTCTTCCCTCTGAACCCATTTCCTTGTCTTCCTCCTCCCTACTTTTTTTGGCATCATTGATTCCAATTTTCCCAGCTCAGGACCTCAAAATCACTCTGGTTTGCCTTTGCCTCAGTTCGTCATCAAGGCTGGTGTGTTTTACCTGTGTCTCTTTTCTCTATGTTCTTCCCTCCATCCCCAAAGCCCCTCCAAAATCAGGCCCTCGGGATTGCTCGCCCCAGCCAATACCTAGATCTTTCTGGTAGCTGTCCTCCTCCTTTTGTTAGTTGCTCTCTTCCTTTGTTTAAAAACCTAAAAAATCTGGCAGAATTAAATCCAGATTCTTTGTTAGGCATCAATATCTTTGCCATATGGCTTCCGCTTGCCATGCCAGCCTTAAAATTCCATGCAGTGACCCCCATTGTGCCGCCTGCCCTGGTCAAACTGGGCTACTTGACATTGTCCAGTAAGCCTTTGCACTGGCGTTTCCCTCTGTCTGGAATGGCCTCCTCTCACCCGTACCTGCCAACTCCCTACCATCACCCAGGTCAAATTCCACCACCACCTACTGTGATTTCCCTTGTCAAATGCAGTGTCTTCTTGCCCTGACCATCCCCAGTAGTTCATCTGTCCCCTTATAATGGTGTTTCTTCCATTTTATACCTAGTGTTCTAATTACAGCCATGTGTCACTTGACAGTGACAGTGGGGATATGTTCTGAAATGTGTGGTTAGGCAGTTTTCGTTATGTGAACGTCATACTTACACAACAGGCTGTACCATCCTAACGGTACATCCTAATACACATCTAGGCTGTACGTGTATAGCCTGTAATCTTAGGCTACAAACCTGTACAGCATGTTACTATACTGAATGCTCTAAGCAGTAGAACACAATGGTAAGTCTTTTTGTATCTAAATATAGAAAAGGTACAGTAAAAATACAGTATAAAAGATAAAAATGGTAGAGCTATTTAGGGCACTTACCATGAATGGAGCTTGCAGAACTGGAAGTTGTTCTGGTTGAGTCAGTGAGTGTGAGGGAATGTGAAGGCCTAGGACATTACTGTACACTACTGTAGACTTTACTTTTTATTTTTATTTTTTGAGACAGGGTCTTGCTTGACACCCAGGCTGGACTGCAGTGATATAAACAGCTCACTGAAGCCTTGACCTCCTGGGATCAAGTGATCCTCTTGCCTCAGCCTCCCAAGTAGCTGGGACTACAGGCACATGCCATCACACATGCCATCACACATGGCTAATTTTTTATTTTTTGTAGAGATGGGGTCTCACTTCATTGTCCAGACTGGTCTCAAACTTCGCCTGGGTTCAAGTGATCTTCCCACCTCAGCCTCCCAAACTGCTGGAATTACAGGCATTACTGTAGACTTTGTATAGCTATATAAAAATATTTTCTGTTTATCCTTATTCTATAAGCTTTTTAATATTATAATACAATATATAATAATATAATATGCATATTATATATATAACTTATTTTTTTACTTGTTAGACTTTTTTTGTTAAAAAATAAGACACAAACACATTAACTGAGGCCTATTCAGGGTCAGGATCATCAATGTCAGAATCATCAATATCACTGTCTTCCACATCCACATCTTGTCCCACTTGTAGGCTCTCAGGGGTAATAATAGGCATAGGCTATCCTCTCCTGTGATAATAATGCCTTCTTCTGGAATACCTCTTGAAGGACCTGCCAGAGTTGTAGATTTATTTACACCAGTATCACCAGAAACACACGAGAAGGCTTTATGCCATGTTTTTAAAACGGCTACAACAATATCACTAGGTGATAGGAAATTTTCCGCTCTGTTATAATTTTATGGAGGTCATTGTGTGGTCCATGGCTGTATTTGTGTAGACATCTCATCCTCTCTTAAAAGAGCACAAGGAGCCTTCCTTTTTTATTCTTTTGTCTCTTATGGCACTTAAAACAGTACCTTGCATTTTACCATCAATAATAACAAAAACAATAAATTTAGCTCAGTGTTCAGTGCAAAAAAGAACAAAAAAAGATCTAAAGATGTGATTTTAATTAATACACAGGTGTGGGAAATGCTACTGCCTGTGTCTTACATGATGTTATCTACGTCATTGGTGGCCACTGTGGCTACAGAGGAAGCTGTACCTATGACAAGGTTCAGAGCTACAATTCCGATATCAACGAATGGAGCCTCATCACCTCCAGTCCACATCCAGGTAACAAAAATACTGTCTCAAATAGTATATGTTGTGTTGCAGTTTATCAGTGTAAGGGCTGGAAATAGAAGATGCTGATTTTATTGTAGATTACACATGGGCATAATTAAAAGGCTCAAAATATTCATATATATTCAACAATAATCACGATGAGATTCTGATTGGGTGGTATCTACAAATATTTTCCCTGATGTCTTTATACAGTGCACATTATAAGTCCACATGGTCAAAAACATTAGCTTCTTTAAAATTGTTTTCACTTAGTTTTTTTTTTGTGTTTTCTTTTCCTTTATGTGCCATCTTTCATTTACGACATGAATTATGTAAAACATAATGTTCATAAGTAGTTGAAAAGCACCGTCTGTCTATCAGATAGTCAGAAAGGATACCCAGTGATTGAAGTTCAGCTAGAGAGATTATTTTCTGTTTCGGAAGTGTGTTCTTTCCAGGTTTCACTTACTGTTAAGCACTCACTTCTATAATGTGCAGAGCTGTATGTTGGCCTTACCTTAACAGTCATACAGGGAACATGCTGTCTGGCCATGAGGAATGGCCTGCCTTCTTAGATGTCTTTTGTTCTTTGACTTGTCTCTTTGTGAAGAGCTCAGAGGGAAGCACAGGTTTTAGCCTGTTTCAGTTATGCCATAGGTTTAAGTTGTTTTCAATAGGAAAGATTTGTATCATCATACCACCATGTTACCTTGAATCATTTTCGGTAGCGCATCAGGCTTCCATGTGGGTCACTGGAGAGGGTAGTTGAAATTCACAAGCTGGAATCATCTGAGAGGACTAGTAATACTTCTACAGATCAGGCACTGGCTAAGTGCTTCATTTGTATATTACCTCAGATTCTCACTCCAAGTCTGTGAGCAGGTATTGTTTGTCAGTGTTTTATGTATTTGGGAATGGAGGCTTAGAAACAATAAGTAACTTTTTTAGGGTCACAGTTTCACAGTTTGAAAGTGGTAGACCAGGATTCAAAATCTGGCAGTCTGATTCTGTAACTTGTGCTGTAGCCACTAAACAATCTGCCTCTCCTTAAGGGAGCAGACTCCCCTGCTTTCAACCAAGACAGCTACTTCCAGCCCATACATCATCTATCCCATATGGTGGTTCAGCTGAAGCACCCCTAAATCTGGTGCTGCATCTCCATATGCCCAGGCTTTGTATGAGAAGAAACTTAAGCCACAGGCTTTCCTGGCTCTAGAGACATCATGAAATGGGTAAACTTCTGCCTCCTAGTACCTCAAATGTGCCATCCCAGACTCCTCACCACTTGCTGCCGTGATCAATGACATTATAATGGAAGGGAATAATAACAGCTCATAGTGAGTAATAGCATTTATTCAGTCAGTGTGTGCCAGGCACAAACTATTCCAGTTATTGTACATGTATAATATGTTTAAACCTTGCAATAATTCCATGAGCTAGGTACTGTTTTTATCACATTTTGTAGGACACCGAAGTACAAAGAGATTAAATAATTTGCCCAGGCTACTTTGAGGTTCAAACCTAGACAGCCTGGCTTGAATTTCACTATTATCTCACTTGAACCTCATGTTAACCTTGGGAGTTAGATGTTACTCTGCCTATTGTGGACAGACTTACCTTTACAAAGAAAATCCAATGCATGAAAAGTCAGAATTCACAAATTAGAGGGCATTTATTTATGTTGTAAGTTTAATGTATATGTTATTAAGAGGTTCCCTCAAAAAGTTTTGCATAACATACTTAAATTTCATATAGCTTGTTAACTACATGAAAGAGTCTGAAAAACAGCATGACTTTGGAATTAATCCAAAGTATTAATAAGCCATGGCAAATTGAAAATCCTATATAAATGTTTAATTGCAGTATAAATCAATGGTAACATAATACACATCCACATGTAAAGTTTTGGTTTACATTGAACTTTTTCCTGATGAAACATAAAAAAATCGATTTTAAATCAGCACCTTGCATAATATGGTTTGTTTAGCTTTCACAATGCCTAAGATATTTTTGAACTGGCTTGTTACCAATATTTAAAATTTAGAAAATTTCAAATAAGAATCATGATTTCGGTCCTTTAGAAGAGATGGGAAGACCTGGCACCCTTGGATGTATTCTTTCTAGGCAGTAGTTACGGGAGCCAGGGGGCAGCTCTTCCCCTAAATGAGGCTTGTGTGCTCCGTTTCATCACAGTCCTTCCTATTCTCCTCACGTCACTGACCTAGGGGGCCTGTGCTGTTGTTTTTCTTGCTCCTGGCCAGCTTCGCTCAGCTAGTCTGTTAAATCCTTAACCCCTGAAGCCTGTGCATTTGCCTCCACTGAATTATAGCAAGGTTTGTTTCTTACGGACTTCAGCAGCACCTCCTGAGGAATATAAAATGTCATCCTTGAGTCAACCTCATGGAGATACATAGCCTACATTGAGAAGACATGACTACTATTATTTTTTAAAGATAATATAAATATTGTCTTTTAACCCCTTTAATGGCATAGTTTGTATAGCTGGAAAACATGGGACTATAGTTACGTTGAATTCAAGGCGGCATTTATTGTGACCCTACATTGGAAAAGGTAGGATTCTGATAATTATGTAAGATGATAAAGTGCTAGTCTTTATTGCCATAGGAGCTCAGAATCCAGGAGGAAATATACATACATAATGGAAATATGGGACAATCTCTGCTAAGTTCTGTAACAACAAAAGTGCTATTGAAATTGAGAATAAAGAGAGTGTAAGTCTAATTGAGGGCAAGAGTGTAAGTCCAATTCATCTTAGAATGCTTCCAACAGTAGGTGGTTATGATCTGGGCCTTAAAGAATGGCTCCAAATAAGGAAGGTAGTTTTTGAGGAAGGTTTTTTCTGGCAAGAAGTCAGCCCACTGGAGGAAGGTGGAAAGGAAAGTTTCAGGTGTATTCCATTACCTGGAAGTAGGCTGAATGAATGGAATGTAAGGGTAGAATGGGAGATCGGATGGGAGAGCTCAGTTGGAGAGCTTTGAATGGCAGTCTGGATGCAGAATCATCAATGGTTTTTGAGCAAAAGAATGATGTGTGGTCGCTGTAGTTTGTGTTGTTGTTTTCTTTTTCTTTTTTTTTTTTAAGACAGAGTCTCACTCTGTTTCCCAGGCTGGAGTGCAGTGGTGCAGTCTTGACTCACTGCAACCTTCACCTCCTGGGTTCAGTGATTCTTGTGTCTCAGCCTCCCAAGTAGCTGACCTTACAAGTATGTGCCACCACGCCTGGCTAATTTTTGTATTTTTCTGGTAGAGGCAGGGTTTCACCACGTTGGCCAGGCTGGTCTTGAATTTCTGGCCTAAAGTCATCCATCCACCTTGGCCTCCCAAAGTGTTGGGATTACAGGCATGAGCCACCATGCCTAGCCCAGCTCTACTTTTAAGGAGAGAACTCATTTTAGGTAGATTGGGAGAAAAACAGCAAGGGGATATGCTACGACTATTGCGTTTAACCAAGGGAGAAATACTGAAAGCCTGAAGAGTGACAGGAGTAGAAAAGAGGGGCCCATGTGAGGAATGTCAGATTCAGCAGCTGATTGCCTCCTTTGCCGACAGCATATAGGAGATGAGGGAGAGAAAGGAGTTGACAGTCATCTCAGGGGCTCTGGTTCATTGTATGGGAGAATGGGGAGTACTGAAGGAGGAGCTGACAGGGAGGTTAAGAGGGAAGATGATGAGCTCAATTTTGTTGTTTGGAGTGACGGACTCATTGGATAACCCAAAGGAGCTGTCCAGCAGGCAAAGGGAAATGTGAGTCTGCAGCGGAGAAGGGAGGTGGCTGAATGTAGAGATCTGGGGATTGTTTGCTTAGGTGGTGGCTGTGGGTATGGGGATGAATAAGATGCCTTGGGACAGTGAGACCAGTAGTATAGCTACAGGCAGAATCCTAGGAAACGGGCAGAGTTGAGGGATAAGCTGAGGAAGAAGAGTGTGTGAAGAGCCGAGAAGAAGCAGTGTGTGATAAAGAAGGACCTGTGGAGAGCTGTGTCAAGTAGGGAAAAAGCTCTCCTGGCTCTGCCATTTAAGCTCTTGGGCCTTTCTTTCCAGTAAAATCAGAAAGTTAGACTACGTAAACTTTACAGGCTCTTTAATGAGAAAAGATCTTAGGAAAAAAGTTGAAGTCAATTCAGATGGATATTGTGGTTTTCTCTGAATCCCTCTAGTTGTTTGTTCATATCGTCCGTGTGTGGATGTTTAATACTTGTGTGTAAACTTTTGAGCTGTGACAGATGGCATCACTCCCATCCTTGATTATTCATTTGTTCGCTCATTCATGTCTAACATATCTGCTATGTGCATCCTACATGCTGCTGTATACACAGTGCTAGGAGCACAGTGAGCAAGGCACAGTGCCGGAGCCTCAGTGGCTTGGAGGGGTTAACCGACAAGAAAAGAAGCAGTTACAGCTCAGGAAGAAAAAGTTCCTATCAGCAACATCGGAACATGTGTCGTATTTGAGTAAAAGAGAAAAAATGATTAGGATTCACTATAGTTTAAATATTTTTACTGCTATAGGAAGACTGAGATGGCTTTCTTAACATATGAATCAAAAGTTAGGGTTTTTTGGTAAATTTTGAGTAATTTAAGAAAAGCCTAGTAAGTGATGGTGAATCACTTTTACCAACTGATAAAATTTTTGAACTATCATTGATTTTCACAATAACCATTAATGTAATGATTCATATAATCGACATAAGCAATGTTTTCAAGTACTTGAAACAAGTGAATCCTATAAAAATTCAACATATAAATAAGTGGAAAGTAACAAATGAGTTTTTAAGAAGTAGGAGAATTACTTTCTTGGATGTCAGTAACTTGAGAAAAATATGGGGAAGCGAAGCAAAAATGCAGTCTTCTGAGACTTTCCTTAGCTGTCAAAACCCAGGGAGGGCTGGGCATGGTGGATCATGCCTGTAATCCCAGTGGATTGATTGAGCCCAGGAGTTCAAGACCAGCACCTGGGCAACATGGCAAAACCCCATCTCTACTAAAAATACAAAAATTAGCACCAAATGTTAAAACATGCACACCGAATGAAGAAAATGAAAAAAAGAAAAATTAGGCATGGTGGCGTGCACCTATAATCCCAGCTGCAGTACACATCTGTAATCCCAGCTACTTGGGTTGCTGAAGCATAAAATCACTTGAACCCGGGAAGCAGAGGTTGCGGTGAACTGTGATCGTGTCACTGCACTCTAGCCTGGGAGACGGAGCGAGACTTTGTCTCAAAAAAAAAAACCCAATAACAAAGAACTGAGGGAGAAGAACTTTACTGATAAGAAGTTGTCTTCCACTTCTAAAGAGGAAAACAATTTTTTTTTTTTTTTTTAGAGACAGAGACTCACTGTATTGCCCAGACTAGTCTTGAACTCCTGGGTTCAAGCAAACCTCCAGTCTCAGCCTCCCCAGTAGCTAGGATTACAGGTGTGTGCCACCACACTCAGGTAGAAATCACATTTCTGATTGTATTATTCTTTCTAAAGAGGGGCTTGCTTATAAGCTTTCCTTCCACCTTATAATGTGAGGACACGTTGGGACATGAGTGTACAAAGTACAATTCATTCATTAATTCAACAAACGTTTACTGAATTCTTGCGAGGTGCCAGACACTTGCCATTCTCCAATTAGGAATAGATTAGTGGGCAGGACACAGTTCCTGGGCTGCCAGGAGGGAGAGAGAGATGATAAACACACCTGGCCAGGTGTGGTGGCTCATACCTGTAAGCCCAGCACTTTGAGAGGCTGAGGCAGGAGGATCTCTCTTTTTTTTTTTTTTTTTAAGACAGAGTCTTGCTCTGTCACCCAGGCTGGTGTGCAATGGCGCGATCTTGGCTCACTGCAACCTCTACCTCCCGGGTTCAAGCAATTCTCCTGCCTCAGCCTCCTGACTAGCTGAGATTACAGGCACCTGCCACCACACCTAGTTAATTTTTTGTGTTTTTAATAGAGTTGGGGTTTCACCATGTTGGCCAGGCGAGGCAGGAGAATCTTTTGAGGCCAGTAGTTTGAGACTAGCCTGGGTAACAAAGGGAGACCCTATCTCTACAAAAAATACAAAAATTAGCCAGTTGTGGTGATGTGTGCCTGTAGTGAACTGGGCATTTCAAGATGCCCAGCTTCTTGAGAGGCTGAGATGGGAGGATTACTTGAGCCCAGGAGTTTGAGACTATATTGAGCTAAGATTGTGCTACTACACTCCAACCTGGGTGACAGTGCAAGACCCTGTCTCTAAAAAAGGAAAAGAAACATTCCAGATAATGAAAAGTGCTATGGAGAGAATTAAAATAGGATGATGTGGTAGAGACGCCTGACTGGCCACTTCAGGCTGGGTGGTCAGGGAAGGTCCTTTGAAGACATGAGAGTAAGACAAATCCTGAATGACAGAAAGAACACAGCTGTGCAGAGACCTGGGGATGGGAGAGACTTCAAGGCGGAAGGAACAGCTCAGCGATAACAAGCTAAATCTTTCTTTGCTTTAATTTGAATGCACTGACTAATCCTCCTCTTCCTTCAGGGCTGCAGCTAGAGGTATTTAAGTGTAATTTTATGACTGATATTCCCAGAGAGTGAACTGACAGGTTAGGAGTGATGACAAATGCGAGGGCATGGAAGAAACAGAGCAGGCACCAGGATGAGACAAAGGAGATGCTTCAGGCACAAAATGTAAGGCGACACATGCAAGTGACTCACAGAGTTCTGCCTCCCTGCATTTTGCACCCTAAGCACCTTGCTAGCCTCACCCTTGTCATAGCCCTGGGAAGAAGGGAGAAGTAGAGTTGCGAGATAATCCTGGTGCTTTGAAGATCCAGTACGTTTGGGTATAGAGGAGGAGATAAAATGGATAACACTAAAACAGCCTTGGAGGGGGACCTCTTATATACAGACTCCCAGCCCCAGGGCCCAGATACCACACAGCAGCCCTCTGCCTGGGGTGCCTTTCACAGCTTCTAAGGATGATGGACTGTCATGTCCTACAAGTATGGGTGTGTTTCTTTAACTTCTTGCATTTATAACTGGACCAGCAGTGTGAGAAGCACACAAGGCCACCCTGTGTGGCACCTGTGGCAGCAGGCATGCCAGATTGCCTGTTACTGGCTAAGGAGACAGCTGCCAAGACCTGAAGGGACACCACTGCTTATCGAGTGTGTCTTTCTTCTATAAGGACTCTACTGCTACTGTCGTTTACAAATAGGTGTCAAGTAAAAGTTGTCTGTGTTGAGAAATTCTCAGAAAGGTGATCTGTGGGGTGAGTTCCTCCCTGGCCTCCTACAGAGCCAGCTAAAGACAAGCTGAAGGATAATGGCTGCATGGCAGGAAGAGGCCATTTGAGTCGGGTGACGGGGAATGATTTTCAGCCTCAGTGTTGCAGTATTGTGTGCCAGAATCAAATGTTACCACTCCCCTATTTTTTGTGTGCTAAATTGTAAAGGATTATTACATAACCACACTGTGGTATCTCTTTTGTTTGTTATCCTTTAAAATAATTACTCTTTTCTTTTTTTCTTTTTAAAAGAATATGGATTGTGCTCAGTTCCGTTTGAAAATAAGCTCTATCTAGTCGGTGGACAGACTACAATCACAGAATGTTATGATCCTGAACAAAATGAATGGAGAGAGATAGCTCCCATGATGGAAAGGAGGATGGAGTGTGGTGCTGTCATCATGAATGGATGTATTTATGTCACTGGAGGATATTCCTACTCAAAGGGAACATATCTTCAGAGCATTGAGAAATATGATCCAGATCTTAATAAGTGGGAAATAGTGGGTAATCTTCCCAGTGCCATGCGGTCTCATGGGTGCGTTTGTGTGTATAATGTCTGATTGAATCTGTAGAAATGACCAAGCAATCACTGTTTTGGAGTATAGTTAAAAAAGAATGCAGGGTTTGAAGTTCCTTACCTGATATCATGTCTGGCACATAATAAGGGATCAGTAAATCGTAATTCCTAACCCTACTCTACTCCCAAATGCAATGATTCATGGTCAAGAAAATCTTATGTATATACACAGTTGAATCAATGGGATTCTTACCTATAATCTCTGCTGTTCAAAGGTAATATGGAATATTTGACACTTGGTAAAATGTGAACTGCCTTTGCAGTGAATCTTTTCCTCTTGGTAGCATCAACACTGGGGATAGATCAGAATCATTCTGTGGAATGAAATGTCTCTCAAGAGCCTATAATATAGTAGATAGCATTATTAAGATGCCTAGCTGGGTATGGTGGCTCATTCCTGTAATCCCAGCACTTTGGGAGGCTGAGGCAGGAGGATCGCTTGAGCCCAGGAGTTGGAGACCAGGCTGGTGAGACCCTGTCTCAAAAAAAAAAAAAAAAAATCCATTAGCTAACAGGGATTTGAAATTTAAAGAGGGAATCTTCTCTACCTCTACAAAATCAACACCTAACACTTTTTTCACCTTTAGAATTATTTAGAATGTGGATTTACTTTGTCTAGTTTTTTCCTTTATAGTATAATTTATTGTTATGATTGTCTATTTACAGACTACCAGAGATATACAAAATACTGTGCAAAAGATTGTTACTGTTCAGAGAGTTTACAAATGAAATTTAAAAGAACGGCAAGTCTGAAAAATCGATGAGAAGATAGTGAAATATTTGTTTATGCTAAGAGCTGTTTTTAATTTTCAGCTTTGATGTAAATTGCTATTTTAGGTGTCTTTAGTTCAAGCATGTTAGGAAATCCTCTTTATTCTTAAATATAGATATACAGCTGCACATATGATTGAATTTTAGAGCCAGAAAGCATGTAGAGCAGTTGTGATTAGTAGAAAATACATTGACAAGAAGATATTTGCATTTATTTCCCAGCGCTGCCACTAACTAGATTATGTGACTTGAGTTTAAATCATTTAATGTCTCCTTGATGAGAGCTTCCTGAGCCATGCACACTGGCACTGCAGATCACAGATATGCCTAGATACGGATCCCCTCACCCTTTGCTACACCCAGAGGTGGCCTGAGTGGCTGGAGCCTCTGGCCAGAACCGCCTTTGTTCATTTCTTCAGTGTGCCTGCAGCATCACTTTCCATGTGTGCCATAACTTGGGAATAGTTGGGATGTGTTGCTTAACTCCTTTAAACCATTAGTTATCTGTGAGACCATTTATTCCACACTCTTCACTTTTTAAAAAGAGACAATAATTATTTTTAACTTTACTGAAGTTTAAAACTACCTAGCACTTTTGATTTTAAAAAAATTTAGAAGGAAATTTTTAGTGCATTTATTTCAGATGGCATTTTAAATAGATACGACCCTTTGGAAACACAATATGGTACTACATAGCAAGGGCCGTACAAATGACCATATCCTTTGCCCTATAAATTCTGCTTCTATACTTTTAACCTTAAAAATAATTCAGAAAAAAAAAGAAATGCATGAAGATGTTTATGTCTGCATTCTTTATAATAACAAAAGTTGGGAAAAACATCTCCATGTCAAAGAAGAAAGTGGGATAATAAAAATAGTGAAATATTATACTGCCATTAAAATAATTATTTGGAAGACTGTGGACATGTTTGTGATATGGTAAGTAAAATGATCACAGTAGAAAATCGTATGCATACTATGATTGTGACTTTGTAAAATCTTTATGCATGTGGAAGGTAATATGCAAAACAAATTCATTGTGTTCGTATAGCAGGATATGGAATGACTTTATTTATTTAAATCTTTTCTTTAATATTACTTTGCATTTTCAATAAAAATAAATCACTCTACTTAGTAAGACTGCTTGAATTTGGGCTGATTGGGTTGAAAGATAGCCTGAATTAATGAAAAAAACTGAATTGTAGACTACGTCAGTCTGGAATCGAATTGTAGACTATTGTATTGCTCTGAAGAACATTTAGCAATTAATGCTGTAACTAATATGCTACCCAGTAGTGCTTTAGAGATCTACTTCTTGGCACAGGTGAGAACAGTTGCAGTCACCTTCCCCTCCTTTGCCAGTTTATCTAGGTCCTGTCAACTCCTGAGTCAAGTCCGGCCTTCTCTGGACAATCTCTCCTGTTTCAGCCACAGTAAGACTCCCATTGTCACTTTAAGAATTGATCATTTATATGTGCATTTTGTATGTCTTGGCTAAGTTAGAGATTATGGACCACATCATATTCTTGGCCTTCTCAAGATCTAGTTTATCATGTGTTATGTCCAGTATACGAGGACAATGGTATGGATTGTTTTTACAGAAAAGCACGCTGGAGGTGCTTGAAGGATCTTGAAAATAGTTTGTGATCTGAGGTATTTAATTTTCAGCTCCTATTTTTTTTTTTTTTTTTTTTTTTTCAGTAGAGACAGGGTTTCATCATGTTGGCCAGGTGTGTCTCAAAGTCTTAACCTCAGGTAATCCACCCACTTTGGTGTCTCAAAGTGCTAGGATTACAAGCATGGGCCACTGTGCTCAGCCTTTTTTGAATTTTTAAAATGCTGTACTTTGTGTCAAAAGCTCCTGTTTTCTATTAATTTTTTTTTTGCCATAGATTTGTGCACAGTAGGAACGATTAAGAAGAGACACAGTTTTCTGTCATTTATTTCAAATTTGAAATCACTGCAGTATGATGAAAAATATTTTACTAAGTCCAAGCACTTTAGTAATCCCAGCCTGTAATCCCAGGATTTTGGGAGGCTGGGGTGGGAGAATTGCTTGAGGCCAGGAGTTGGAGACCAGTCTGGGAAACATAGGGAGACCCTATCTCTAACAAAAAATTTAAAAATTAGCCCAGCATAGTGATGCATGCCTGTAGCTCCAGCTACTTGGGAGGCTGAGTGGGAGGATCCCTTGAGCCCAGGAGTTTTGAGGTTACAGTGAGCCATGATCATACTGTACTCCATCCTGAGCAACAGAGACCTTGACTCTACAAAAAAACAAAAATACATACATATATATATATGTATATGTACACATACACATATATATGTATGTATTTTTGTCTTGCACTAAAATCAGATGCAAGCCATTGCTTTGGGAGGGCAAACATTGTTTTACAAAATAATGAAAATCATGGAGATTATTTTAAGCCTGGATTAAGATGTTTATCCAAATTTTAAGAAGTTGTTATTTCTTATAGGTTTTATTTTCAGTGTTTTAGTTGGAACTGAAAGAGGATTAGCATCTAGGGTACTTGCTGAAAGGCACATTGCCCTATGTTTTCACATTCGTGTAAATAAATACCTGTAATCCCTAACCCTCAATGTGACTATGTTTGGAGATACAGCCTTTATGCAAGTAATTAAGGTTAAATGAGGTATTGAGGATAGGGCCCTGATTTAACAGGATTAAGTGTCATTATAAGAAAAGACACCTTGCTGTCTGAAAGCCAGAAGCAAGCCCTCACCAGAACCCAACCATATTGGTACCTTGATCTCAAACTTCCAGCCTCCAGAAAGAAAAAAAATTGCTTGTTAGCCACCCATCTATGGTATTTTATTATGGTAGCCCAAGCTGACTAATACAGGCTGCAGAGGAGATGGCCCTTTATATGACAATTTTAGGTGCTGGATAAGCCAGTAGTAGACAGCCCTCCATCTTCCCTCCCTTCATATATATTAAGCAACAAAAACCACTTGTTTTATTAGTCTGAAAATGTCTGAAACTATAAATACGGCTTCATAGGTCACAGTAGGCACAGCCTGGAGCTTCTGTCTGCCTCGGAGCAGTTCTTCCAAAGGCTGTGGCTGTGCCGATGCCCCAACTCCTTTTTTATTGGACACACTTGAACTATGCTGTGGTTTGGATGTTTGACCTCTCTAAGTCTCATGTTGAAATTTGCTCCCCAGTGTTGGAGGTGAGGCCTAATGAGAGGTGTTTGGGTCATGGGGGCAGATTCCTCATGAATGGATTAACCCCCTCCCTTGTGGGTGAGTTCTCTGTTTGTTCCAGTGGGAGCTGGTTGTTAAAAAGAGCCTGGCACCTCCCTTCCATTCTCTTCCTTCTTTTCTCACCATGTGATCTCCACACACACAAAGCTCCCCTTTGCTTTCCACTGTGAGTGAAAGCAGGTCTGAGGTCCTCATCAGATGCAGATGCCCAATCTTGGACTTTCCAGCCATCAGAATCGTGAGGTAAATAAACCTTGTTTTCTTAATAAATTAACTGTCTCTGGTATTTAAAAAAACAGACTAAGACAGAAAATTGGTACTAAGGAGTGGGGTATTGCTTTAATAATATCTAAACCTGTGGAAGTGGCTTTGGAACCGGGTAATGGGCTGAGGCTGGAAGAGTTTCGAGTCCGCAGAATGTAACCAGACTCAGGTTCAGCTGCTTGCTGCTCGAATGCCAGACATTAGAGGCATTAGAGGCTAGGATTGGTGGGAGGAAAAGCAGTTTTAATTGGAGAGCCAGCAAACTTGAGAGCATGGTGAACTGGAGTTCAAAAGTACCTACCCTCTTTTTTGTTTTCTTCAACTTTTAAGTTCCCTGGTACATGTGCAGGACGTGCGGATTTGTTACATAGGTAAACGTGTCATGGTGGTTTGCTGCACAGATCATTCCATCGTCTAGGTATTATGCCCAGTGCCCATTAGCTGTTCTTCCTGTTGCTCTCCCTCCCCCATCCCCCATCCCCCATCCCCACAGACCCCAGTGTGTGTTGTCCCCTGCCATGTGTCCATGTGTTCTCATCATTCAGCTCCCACTTACAATTGAGAACATGATGGTTGGTTTTTTTGTTCTTGCATTAGTTTGCTGAGGATAATGGCTTCCAGGTTCATCCATGTTCCTACAAAGGACATGATCTCATTTTTTTTTTTTTTTGATACAGGGTCTTACTCTGTCACCAGGCTCCCGGCTGGAGTGCAGTGGTGCGATCTCAGCTCACTGCAACCTTTGCCTCCCGGGTTCAAACAATTCTCCTGCCTCAGCCTCCTGAGTAGCTGGGACTACAGGTACATGCATCACACCCAGCTAATTTTTGTATTTTAGTAGAGATGGGGTTTCACTGTGTTGACCAGGATGGTCTCCATCTCTTGACCTCGTGATCTGCCTGCCTCAGCCTCCCAAAGTGCTGGGATTACAGGTGTGAGCCACTGTGCCTGGCCCCAGGACATGATCTCATTTTTTATAGCTGCATATTACATGGTGTATAAGTACCACATTTTCTTTATCCATATTATTGATGGGCATTTAGGTTGAGTCCATGTCTTTGCTATTGTGAATAGTGTTGCAATAAAAGTACCATCTTAAATTTTGAAATTTACCATAGGGTTTTTAAAGACAAACTTGGAAACACGTAGAGGTGCAGGGTACAGGGTCTGTGTGTCTTGTTCCAATGGTTATCTTGGGTAATGTCTGTCCAGGGGTCTTGTTGGCATTATCTTGACTTAAGCCTTGATGGTGGTGGACTAATTGTTGGTTACTCCCTGTAAGTGGGAGAAGTCCTCAATGAGGACTCTGTCCCTGATTTGTTTCAAGGTTAGTCTCTGGATTTCTCAGCAAGAGCCTAATTAGGTAAACATGCATTGCTGAAGGGGAGTGTCTAGAGAGGGAAGGAAGAAAAAGAAAGTGGGTGATTTTTAGCACTGAGGCCCCTGGTTACAAGAAGACAAGAAGACGAGGAATTTAGAGATTGGAACTTCTTAAAAATTGCTTAATTGGTTGTAATCAAAATGCTGATAGAAATGTAGACAGTGTCAAATGGGGACTTTTAAAAAATTTAAAAAAAATTTTAAATATAGACAGTAAAGGCCATGTTGACAAGGTCTCAGGTGGAAATGAGGAACTGAAGCAGAGGTCACTCATGTTACAGCACAGCAAAGAACCTGGCTGCATTGTGTCCATGCCCTAGGGCTTTGTGGAAGACCAAACATAGGGTAATTGGCAGAAGAAATTTCTAAGCAGCAAAGCAGTCGAGTAGTGTGTATGGTTACTTTTAACAGCGTGTGTTGAATTGCAGCAGCCAAGGAGTGACTTTAAGACAGAATTTATAATTAAAAGCAGAGTGTAAAATATTGGGAAATTCTCAGCCTGGTCATGTAATAGAGAAGGAAAGAGCATTTTCAGGAGAGGAATCCAAGGATATGGTCAAGCTGGAGCCACAGGTTGCTAAAGAGTTTAGAGTGACTAAAAGGGATCTAGGTACTAATAGTCAAGATAATGGGGAAAAGGCCACAAAGGCATTTCACAAATAGAAATTTCTGCTAGGCAGCCACGCTTCCCATCACAGGCCTAGGGGTGTTAGGACAGATTGGTTTGTGGGGACAGGACCAGGGGACCACTGCTCCTCACTGCCTCAGGATGCTGCTCCCAGGCTGGAGCAGCTGTGACTCAAATGACCCCAGGATCTCTGGATAATATTTGTGCTGCTGCTTCAGAGGGCACAAGCTGGAAACCTTGGTGGTATCCACATGGTGTTAATTCTGTGGGCCCACAGAATGCAGGAGCTACAGAGATGTGACTTCCACCCAGATTTCAGAGGGTTTATTGGAAAGCCTGGGTGCCCAAGCAGAAGCCTGCTTGAAGAGTCAAGCCTTTCATAGCCAGCCTCTGCTAGAGTAATGCCTAGTGGATTTGCAGGAGGGCCACTGCTCTCCAGCCCTCAGAATGATAGACCCACCAGCAGTGTGCACCTTCAGCCTGGAAAAGCCTCTGGCGTTTGACTCCACCTTACAAGAGCAGCCACATGGGTTCCACCCAGAAAAGCCATGGAGATGGGTCTGCTTGAAGCCTCAGGATCCATCAGTGTGCCCAGGTGGTGGGACATGGAGTCATAGGAGACTATTTTGGAGCTTTAAGATTTAATGTCTGCCTTGCTGGGTTTTGGACACGCATGGGGCCTATTACCCCTTTCTTTTCACTGATTTCTCCCTTTTGACATGGGAGATGCTTGACATGGGAATGCCTGTAGAACCATTGTATCTTGGAAGTAAATAACTTGCTTTATATTTTACGTGCTCATAGCTGAAAGGAACTGGTTTTGAATCTCAGATGAGATTTTGGACTTTGGACTTTTGAGTTGGTGCTGAAACAACTTAAGACATTTGGGACCATTGAGATGGATGATTGTACTTTACATGTGAGAAGGATATCAGTTTTGGGGGCCAGGGGTGCAATGCTATGGTTTGGAAATTCTTCCCCTCCAAACTTCATGTTGAAATTTGATCCCCAGGATTGGAGGTGGGGCCTAATGGGAGGTGTTTGAGTTGTGGGGGCAGATCCAGAGCTATGCTTGGCCAAGTTCCCTGCTATTGGGACTAATCTGGTATGAGTGAAGAGAACAGATACAGATACCCAGTGACAGGAGGGGGATGATGATAATGTCTTGGTTCTAGGCCTTCCTCACACAGCTCCATTCCTGTGTTTCCCACAGCTTGGTGATGTGACCCAATAGATCCTTTTTTGTTTTGAATCAAGTTTCTGTCTCTTGCAACCAAAAAAGTGCTACATGAAGCAAGGGCTTTATCCCTTGTTAAAATGTAAATATTTTTGAAAAGTGTATTGGTTTTCTATTGCTTCTGTAAGAAATTACCACAAACTTAGTAGCTTAAAATAATATAAATTTGTTTTATTTATAAAATAATCTGCAGGATAGAAGTGTGGTACATGTTTGACTGTAGACATCTTTAGGGGGCCATTATTCTGCATACCACAGATAGTAATATATTGTCTTATCCTGATTTTTGTAATTTCCTTTGATCTGAGAGGAGATTCTGACAGACAAATAGAAAGAGAGAGAGAGATAGAGAAAGGAAAGAGAGAGAGAGAAAGCAAGCAAGCAAGTAGGAAAGAAAGAAAGAAAAAAAACAATGATGGGTGTCAGGAACTCCTGAGGAGTGGAAGACAGAAAGTAGGTTTAGGAAAAAAAGAAGTTGGTGACAGGGTCATTGACTATTAGACCATTCTGCCAAGGGCTGGAAACAAAATTTAATGCAAGACAAGTGACTAATTGTGTCAAAGATGTGGGTTATCAAGACCCCCAGGTCTTTTTGCTTATTAGGAAGCCATGTAACTTGATTCTTAATTACTCTAAGCCAATCATGGATATTCCACCCTTTTTGCCAGTGTTTGGTTGGAGGAATGTATGTGAAGCAGTTCTAACCTCCAGGATATTAGAAGAAGGGTTCTAGGGTGCTGGTCTTCTAGCAAAAAAAAGTTTTTGCTCCTAGGAGAGAGACAGAAAGACTCAACAAGATAGAGTTCATCTTTCTTGAGGCTACTATAAAAAGTTTTTTTAATATAATTTCTTTGCCAATTATTATTATTCTGAGACAAAGTCTTGCTCCGTTGCCCAATCTGGAATGCAGTGGTGTGATCTCAGTTCACTGCAACCTCTGCCTCCCGGGTTCAAGCAATTCTTCTGCCTCAGCCTCCCAAGTAGCTGGGATTACCGGCACCTGCCACCAACCCCAGCTAATGTTTGTATTTTTAATAGAGACGAGGCTTCGTCATATTGGCCAGGCTGGCCTTGAACTCCTGACCTCAGGTGATCTGCCCACCTCAGCCTCCCAGAGTGCTGGAATTATAGGCATGAGCCACTGTACCTGGCCCAATTATTATTAAATGTCAATCTATATAAGACAATCCAAAGTATTTCATAATATTAAGTATTTCACAGGGTGTTTTAGCTATAGCAATTATTGTTTAACAATTAAGTAGAGCAATGTAAGAAAATAATATTTTTTTCTAAAGTTATAAATTATCAAGACTGACATTAGAACTTCATTAGGCCAGGCATGGTGGTCACACCTATAATCCCAGCACTTTGGGAGGCCCAGGCTGGAGGACTATTTGAGGCCAGGAATTTAAGACAAGCCTGTGCAACTCTGTCCCTACAAAAAAGTCCAAAACATTGCCTGAGCATGGTAGCACATGCCTGTAGTTCTAGCTACTCGAGAGGTTGAGGTGGGAGCATCACTTGAACCCAGCTGGTTGAGGTTGCAGTGGCCGTGATCATGCCACCGGATTCCAGCCTGGGTGACACAGTGAGATCCTATCTCTCTCTCCAAAAAAAAAAAAAAAAGCTTCATTAACTATCACAATAGTAAAGAACGCAACTTACCAGTGCTTCACATTTGAAAGGCTCAGTATGGGCCAGGCATGGTGGCTCACATCTGTAATCCCAGCACTTTGGGAGGCCAAGGCGGGAAGATCACGAGGTCAGGAGTTCGAGACTAGCCTGGCCAATATGGTGAAACCCTGTCTCTACTAAAATTACAAAAATTAGCCGGGCATGGTGGTGCGCACCTGTAATCCCAGCTACTCAGGAGGCTGAGGCAGAAGAATTGCTTGAACTTGGGAGGTGGAGGTTGCAGTGAGCCAAGATCGTGCCACTGTACTCCAGCCTGGGTGACAGGGTGAGATTCTACCCCCCCCCCCCAAAAAAAAAAAAGTTTCAATATGAAATTAATTCTATTGTCAAGAAATTAAATGAGAGGAATTTTCATTTTTATTGAAGGTAATAAATAAAGCACCACCTAACAATATACACTAGTCCTTTTTCAAAAGAAGACATATATGCAGCCAATAAGCATATTAAAAAAAGCTCAGTATCACTGATCATTAGAGAAATGCAAATCAAAACCACAATGAGATATCATCTCATACCAGTTAGAATAGCTATTACTAAAAAATGACAAAATTACAGATGCTGGTGAGGTTGTGGAGAAAGGGGAACATTTATATACTGTTAGTGGGAGTGTAAATTAGGTTCAGCCATCGTGGAAAGCAGTGTGGTGACTCCTCAAAGAGCTAAAACCAACTACCATTTGACCCAGCGATCCCATTACTGGGTACATATATACCCAAAGGAATAAAATCATTCTACCATAAAGACACATGCATGCAAATGCTCATTGCAGCACTGTTCACAATAGTAAGGACATGGGATCAACCTAAATGTCTATCAATGACAGATTGCAAAAAGAAAATGTGGTACACATACACCATGGAATACTGTGCAACCTTAAAAAAGTAAGGTCATGTCTTTTGTGGGAACATGGATGAAGCTGGAGGCTATTATTATTACCAAACTAATGCAGGAACAGAAAACCAAATACTGTATGTTTTCACTTTTAAGTGGAAGCTAAATTATGAAAACCCATGAACACAAGGGAACAACAGAGACACTTGAGGGTGGAGGATTGGAGGAGGGAGATGAGCAGAAAAAAATAACTATTGGGGGCAGGCAGAGGGGCTCACACCTGTAACCCCAGCACTTTGGGAGGCTAAGGTGGGCAGATCCCTTGAGGTCAGGAGTTTAAGACCAACCTGGCCAACATGGCAAAACCCCGTCTCTACTAAAAATACAAAAATTAGCCAGGCATGGTTGTGCATGCCTGTAATCCCAGCCACGTGGGAGGCCGAGACACAAGAATTGCTTGAACCTGGGAGGCAGAGGCTGCAGTGAGCCGAGATCACACCACTGGACTCCAGCCTGGGCAACAGAGTGAGACTCTGCCTAAAAAACAAAACAAAAAAACACTGTTGCATACTAGGCTTAATGCCTGGGTGATGAAATAATCTGTTCAACATACCCGCATGACACACATTTACCTGTATAACAAACCTGCACAGGTGCCCCCACCTAAAATTTGAAAAAACAAAAACAATACAGTAGTCTTTAGTAAAATTGGGGTACATAAATTATAAAAATGCAAGAAAAGAGCAATTTATGACACAAATTTTGTGGACTATATAGCAATGAATATGAAAAGACGGTCAACAGGACTGTCTTCTCATAACCCAGGGCATTATCATACAGTCTTGAGCTCTGAATTGAATTTTGATAGTATTTTGAAGTTGTGAGTCATAGACTGTTAAACTCAAACCTGGGCCCTCTGAGTTAAAAGATAATATTCTTTTGGGGGCCTCACTGGACAGGTGTTGAGCATCTTGCCCAAACCTTCAGTGAATATTGTAGATTCCAACTGGCCGCATCCTAAGGGTGTTCTGAGCTGGTTTAGGAAGAGTCACTACAAACTGTGCCCTGCTGGATACACAAGATTGCCAACATTTCAACTTTTACCTTTGAAATTCAAAACAGACCACAAGATGGTATACCTGCAAGTACCTACAGAGGTTCTCATTGGGGAATCTGAAATACCAGCGCTGTATCCATCAGCCTTAATAGGGTGTAGCTAATTATTATCCACCCCCACCCCCAACCTTTGTTCACTGGCATTTAAAAGCCAGGCTGGGCGTGTGTAATCTGTGAACACTTTTAGCAGAGACTTTCGAAGTACATCTTTCATTTGAAAGTTCACAAACTGTTTTCTAGTTCTTTCCTGGACAGATAGATACATAAAAGTGGTGTTTGCGGTTTCCTGAAGGTGTGTTTCTGCAGCCCTCCTCTAACCCTTTATAGCTTTTCCCTCCTCACAGCTTGACCATCACCTTCTTCCCAGTCTGGAGAATACAGGCCCTCTTCGTGCACAGGCAGACATTTGAGATAAGAGCTTTACTAGTTGTGGTATGATTTTTTGAAAACATTTTTTACTGTTAAATATTATACAAGTACAGAAATCCGCATGAGATAAACATACAGCTTAAGGAGTTATTAAAGGACAACTACCTTGCAACTGACATCCATGTCAGGAGAGAAGACCTTGCCAACTACTCCAGACACCCTCCGCATGTACCTCCCAAACCCTTATCGATAATCTGTCTTCACTATGGGGATTGTTTTCTTTCTCTTGGATATTATCTACCTGTATTGAGCATCCTGTGGCTGCTGTAAAAAATTAAACTAGATGGCAACAGAAGTGTATTCTCTCAAAGTTCTGGAGCCCAGAGGTCTGAAAACAAAGTGCTAGTCGGGCTGCATCCCGGGGGGATCTAGGGAAGAATCCATTCTTTTCCAGCTTCCAGTGGCTGCTGGCATTCCTTGACTTGTGGCCACATCACTCCTGCTCCCTGGTCACATTGTCCCCCTCCTCTTCCATCTGTGTGAAATCTCCCTCTACCTAACTTGTTTGTTTGTTTGTTTTTTGAGATGGAGTCATTAGCCAGGCATGGTGGCACATGCCTGTAATCCCAGCTACTCGGGAGGCTGAGGCAGGAGAATCACTTGAACCTGGCCTGTAATCCCAGCGACTCTGGAGGCTGAGGCAGGAGAATAGCTTGAACCTGGGAGGTGGAGGTTGTGGTGAGTGGAGATTGTGCCATTGCACTCCAGCCTGGGCAACAAGAGTGAAACTCCGTCTCAAAAAAAAAAAAAAATTAAGAAAAGAGACGGAGTCTTGCTCTGTTGCCCAGGCTAGAGTGCAAAATCTTGGCTCACTGCAACCCATACCTCCCAGGTTTAAGCAATTCTCCTGCCTCAGCCTCCTGAGTAGCTGGGATTACAGGCACCTGCCACTGCTCCCGGCTAATTTTTGTATTTTTAGTAGAGATGGGGTTTCACCATATTGTCCAGGCTGGTCTCAAATTCCTGATCTTGTGATCCACCCGCCTCGGCCTCCTAGAGTGTTGGGATTATAAGCATGAGCCACCACGACCAGCCTCCTTCTGCCTAACTCTTATAAGGACACTTGTCATTGGATTTAGGGCACCTGGATAATCTAGGATGATTTTTTTTTAAAAACGGATTCTCGCTCTGTCGCCAAGCTACAGTGCAGCGGTGCGATCTCAGCTCACTGCAATCTCCGCCTCCTGGGTTCAAGCGATTCTTGTGCCTCAGCCTCCCAGGTAGCTGGGATACAGGCACACACCGCCACACCCAGCTAATTTAAAAAATTTTTTTCAGTAGAGATGGGGTTTCACCATGTTAATGAGGGTGGTCTCTATCTCCTAACCTCATGATCCGCCCTCCTCAGCCTCTCAGTGCTGGGATTATAGGTGTGAGCTACTGCACCTGGCCTCTAGGATGATTTTCTTAAGATCTTAATTACATCTACAAAGATTCTTTTTCAAATTAAGGTAACATTCATAGGTTCCAGGGAGTAGGATGTGGACATATTTGCAGGGGGAGGGAGGTAGCATTCAACTCATATATCACCCAACTGTAAATCTCTCAACGCTGTATTTAACTTTGCTTTGTCTTTTAGCTCTCTTATTCTATAAATTTCTCATCCATCTCTTCTTTATTTCAACTCCTGGCAATGTATTTGTTGAAGAACCTTGATCATATATCCTACTTTTTCAATGTTGGTATTTTAGTGATTTGTGTTATATAGATTAGCACATTTCTCTGTTCTCTGTATTTTTTTTTTTTTTTTTGAGATGGAGTCTCACTTTGTCACCCAGGCTGGAGTGCAATGGCTGGATCTTGGCTCACCGAAACCTCTGCCTCCTGAGTTCAAGCGATTCTCCTGCCTCAGCCTTCCGAGTAGCTGGGACTACAGGCACGTGCTACTACGCCTGGCTAATCTTTTTTTTTTTTTTTTTTTTTCAGTAGAGATGGAGTTTCACTGTATTAGCTAGGATGGTCTCCATCTCCTGACCTCGTGATCCGCCTGCCTTGGCCTCCCAAAGTGCTGGGATTCCAGGCGTGAGCCACCGTGCCTGGCAGTTCTCTGTATTTCCTATAAGTTGGTACTTAGATGTAGAGGCCTAATCAGATGTTAGGTTTGATTTGGTTTTTGTCTAGACTACTTCATAAGTGATGTGTTTATCAAAAGATACCTATCTGGGCCGGGCATGGTGGCTCATGCCTATAATCCCAGCACTTTGGGAGGCTGAGGCAGGCAGATCACTTGAGTTCACGAATTCGAGATCAGCCTGGCCAACATGGTGAACATCTCTACTAAAAATACAAAAAAAATTAGCCAGGCATGTGGCAGGTGCCTGTAAACCCAGCTACTTGGGAGACTGAGGCACGAGAATCACTTGAACCTGGGAGGTGGAGATTGCAGTGAGTCAAGATGGTGCCGCTGCACTCCAGCCTGGGCAACAGAGCGATACTCCATATTAAAAAAAAAAAAAAAAGATACCTAACATCTGGTTTGCTGTGATTTTTGCAGCCATAGATGCTCAATCCTAGATCCTTAATTCATTAAGGATTGCAAAATGATTTCCAATGCTATTGTCTCGTCTTTGTGTATTTGTTCAAATACTTCTATAAAGAGATGTTCCCTCATTTACTAGTTGGTTTGCTCAGACTTATAGTTTGTGTAGGAAAGGTGCATTGAATGCTTCATTCTTCCCTTTATTTACCAGTTTGCAAAATAGTTTTTAGCATCCTCCAAATGTGATTATTTTAAAATCATTAATCATTTATTTTTTAATCATTAATTTAAACATACCTGGCATTTTTTTCAGTCCATTGCAGTGACTCTTATTCATGCATGATTTATTCCATCTTGAGCCAGTGGAAGCCTCTGCAGATTGTTTCCAATTACTTTAGTTAAAACCCTAATAGTTTTTGTTAGCTTCTTTGCTATCTTGTATAACATGATGCTCCTGGCCCATTTTGTACAATTCCTGCCTCAAACCTGGAATGAACCATTTGTCTAAGCAGCCCTAGTTTCTTTTAGTGAGAAACGGCATTTCTCACTAAAGACTATAGTCTGAATACTAGGGATGCTTATTGTTACTGCATTGTTCATTGTCTCTAATCCTAAAATTTAAACACATAATAACACAGGTTGGGTGTGGTGGCTCATGCCTGCAATCCCAGCACTTTGAAAGGCCAAAGCAGGAGGATTCCATGAGCTCAGGAGTTTGAGACCAGCCTGGGCGATATAGTGAGCCCCCCGTCTCTACTAAAAACAATTCTAAGAATTAGAAAAAAAAAATACGTAACACAAAAGCAGGAGAGGGGTATTATAATTTAACATGTTTAAGGTACTAGCGTTGTCAGGGAAATGGCAAAAGCATCTTAAAACTATAGTTAGCCCCTTTTCCCATAGAATGTATTATGGTTCTCAAGGTCACGTGGGATGATCTAATTAGAATATCACATTATAACCCATTGCTTTATTCCATCACACACACACACACACACACACACACACACACACACACACACACACCCCATTCTTACAATAACAATGAGAACAGGAAGTTTGGGCATGAATTTTTAATAATTCCAGATTTTATTTATATTTTATTGCATTTTAAGTTTTGGGGTACATGTGAAGAACATGTAAGATTGTTGAATAGGTACATACAGTGTGGTTTGCTGCCTTCCTCCCCATCACCTACATCTGGCATTTCTCCCCATGTTATCCCTCCCCAACTCCCTACTCCCCGCTATCCCTCCCCTAGTTCCCCCCCAACAGACCCCAGTGTGTGATGCTCCCCTCCCTGTGTCCATGTGTTCTCATTGTTCAACACCCGCCTATGAGTGAGAACATGCAGTGTTTGATTTTCTGTTCTTGTGTCAGTTTGCTGAGAATGGTGGTTTCCAGGTCCATCCATGTCCCTAAAAAGGACACGAACTCATTGTTTTTTATGGCTGCCTAATATTCCATGGCGTATATGTGCTACATTTTCCCTGTCCAGTCTATCATCGATGGGCATTTGGGTTAGTTCCAAGTCTTTGCTGTTGTAAACAGTGCTGCAGTGAACATTCGTGTGCATGTGTCCTCATAATAGAACAATTTACAATGAGAACAGGCAGTTTGGGCATGAATTTTTAATAATTCCAGATTTTATTTTTATTTATTTTTTTGAGACAGAGTCTCTCTCTGTCACTCAGGCTGGAGTGCAGTGGTATGATCTCAGCCCGCTGCAACCTCCGCCTCCCAGACTCAAGAAATTCTTGCACCTCAGCCTCCCAAGTAGCTGGGAGTATAGGCATGTGCCACCATACCTGGCTAATTTTTGTAGAGACAGGATTTTGCCATGTTGACCAGGTGTTTTTTTTTTTTTGAGACGGAGTCTAGCTCTGTCACCCAGGCTGGAGTGCAGTGGCATGATCTTGGCTCACTGCAATCTCTGTGACTTCGGGTTTCAAATGATTCTCCTGTCTCAGCCTCCCAAGTAGCGGGGACTACAGGTGTGTGCCACCACGCCTGGCTAATTTTTGTATTTTTAGTAGAGATGGGGTTTCACCATATTGCTCAGTCTGGTCTTGAACTCCTGACCTCAGGTGATCCACCTGCTTAAGGGAGGATTGCTTCAGCCTTTGAGGCAGAGGTTGTAATGAGCTGAGATTGTGCCACTGCACTCCAGCCTGGGTGACAGAGTGAGACCCTGTCTCAACAAAAAACAGGAAGATTAGCATGCATTTGACTTCACACTCTGAAGCAACACCCTGATATCACATCCATTTCAAGGAACATCATATTGGAGTACTTTTCAGAGAGGTGTCCTTCATAGTTTCTGAAGGTCTTTGAAACACGATCTTTGTTAATACTTCCTTTTGCTTTTCTGTTCCCCAATTCCTAGTATAAAGCATTTATTCTTAGAGGCTCAGCTTTTAAAAAGGCTCTTCCAGATAACATTTCTGCCTTGTCAACATTAGGAGGTCCAATCAAAAAAGTATTTTCCAGTATTTTTAACACAAAGTTATTGGTTTAAATATGTCTATTCTGGCCTGGTGCAGTGGCTCACAACTGTAATCCCAGCACTTTGGTAGGCCAAGGTGGGTAGATCACAAGGTCAAGAGCTTGAGACCAGCCCGACCAACATGGTGAAACCCCATCTCTACTAAAAATACAAAAATGAGTTGGGTGTGGTGCACATGCCTATAATCCCTGCTACTTAGGAGGCTGAGGCAGAAGAATCTTGTGAACCCAGGAGGCAGAGGTTGCAGTGAGCTCAGGTCGTGCCACTGCACTCCAGCCTGGGAGACAGAGTGAGAATCAGTCTCGGAAAAAAAAAAAAGTCTCTTCCATTTTATATCTGCTTTTTAAAAAAAAAGTCTATTCCATTTTATATCTGCTTTTAAAATAAGTTAGGAAGACAAGGTAATGGAGCCCATAAGCTTTGTCTCCTTGAACAAGAAGAAATTTCTCTAAGAAAGTTTGGGGCAGTTAAGAAGCCCCATGAATCCAAGTATTTACTCAGCCTCACTAAAATGCTAGCATACAACTGGTTTTATGAAACCCCTAAAGCTGTTGAAGGGTTCAGAGGTGGACCCCAGAGTGGCCAGCTGGGCTCAAAGTGGAGCAGGGTCAGGATGGACAAGGACATGCTGACCACCCTGAAGATCCTCATTTTCATGAGATTGGGGTGGGCAAGTCCAGCCTGCTCTTGAGGTTCACAGATGACACTTTTGATCCAGAACTTGCAGCAACAATAGCATGATGTGACTGCAAACAGTATGATTAGAATGTATGCCAGGTGAAACAAACGGATCACTGTCACAGAAGTTGCTTCAAATTCCAGTTGTCTGGAAAGCAATGTAAAGTGGACTACCTGCCACAAAAAATATACTAAGTGAATGCCAAGCAAGTTTTGGGGACTCCCCAAAACTAGTGAAGACTTCAGCTAAAAGTAGAATTTCAGAGCACTGCAATACGGTTAGAAACCAAACCCCAAAATTAAACATGAAGATCAGTGTCTGTACTGAACAGCCCCATCTGGTGGACACAGGATTTGTGTTATCGACTGACTTGAATGTTACCAAGAATTCACGATTCCTGGCATCTGCAGGTGTTAATTTCAGAGAGTTGGATTAAGTACCAAATACAGTAGAGCAAACCCAGCTTTGAGGCAAGGACCCCTTGAAGTAGACATGCAGTGCTTTTGTTACGGTTCTCCGAGCAAGTCTTTCCCATCCCTGCCACCTTCTCCTGGCCTCCTTGTAAACCTGAACCGCCGGGTACCTCAATTTTCTTCACGGCCAGACAGTTCTTAATGTTGTTAAATCGGTGGAGGAAATGGGTGAGCCACTGCTTGCTCTGTACGTTGTCCTCCGGGTGCTCGGTCTTCAAGTACAACAGCCACATGGCTTTGACCCTCAGGAGTAACTGGCCCATCCCTAGTGTCCCCCAAGATGTGTCCTCCAAAGAAGCCAGTCAGGAACAGGGGATGCCTGCTGTGGTTGTAGATGGGGAAGGTGATGCTGCTCAGGTCAAGGGTTTTGTCCACCTGCCAGGCATGCAGGAGTGGGTTGGGGGGACACACAGAGCGTCTGGTACTTCAGGGACACCTGCTCGTACTGGATCTGGTTTCCCTGTCCCCGTGGGACCTGCAGATCCTGCATCACGCTGTGCAATTTACTGACGTCGGCAAAGATGTCTGGTTCCAGCTATGAACTGCTGTGGGAGACCACCAGAATGGAGGCGAAATTGGCCTCGGGGCTCCTCCTGGAGAAGTGGTAGGAGTCGGTGGTGGTGCAATGGCCCCGCAAGAAGCCCACTCAGCCTTGGCCGGGCTCTCAGCGGCTGTGCACGGCTCCTCCAGGTCTTCTTGTCCTTGGGCAGGTAAAGGAAGCCGGAGCCCAGCGCGGCCGGCAGCATCATGGGCGCCAGAGGAGGATCAGGGGTACGGGCCCACCTGCCACCGCAGCCCCTGGTAGGCGCGGGACGGTGGGCCCTTCAGGCGGTCGGCGTGGCAGCGGCGCGGGCCGACGGCTACCGACTCGGGGTTTCGCGCCAGCAGGGGTGCGTCCTTCCCCTCCCACGCCGGGGTGGCTGCGGCCCCTGCTCCAGCAACGGTTGCCGCTCCCAGGGCTGCCCTGACGCCCAGCCCCGCCTCGATTCGGTCCCTGTCCCACACCGGGACCTCCACCCTGCGGGACGCAGACCTCGAACTGCGCTGCCTGGGCCCCGCCCGGCTCCGGCTTCCCCTCCGATTCGGACCGACTTCGCTCGGACTCCGGCCAGTCGTCCAAGCCCTCTTCCTGTGCGCCGACTCCAGCTCCCGCTTCGCCCCAGGCTCTGGTCCGGCTGCCCTGAGACCTTAGAGACCAGAAGCTCATTTCTAGGAAGTACAGGCGGGACAGCAGGTGAAAGAGCAGCTGCGGGGCGCAGATCTCCGCCTCAACATACGGTTTCCTGGAGACGTTCTAACGGAGTCTACTCGAGCTCCGGCCTCGCGCCCGGAGGCGGAAGAGGCTTTGGGAGCACGTGGTTGGCCCGGCAGCCTAACCAATCGGAAAAGTGTTTGAGGCGTGCGTGGGCCGTCAGGGGTTCAGCAAACACGTGGAACGCTGTTTCAAGGCCATCAGATGCGTGCTTGTGCCTCTCCTACGGAACTCACAATTCATTGGGAGAATTTGGGTGTTTCTCCCACACACAAATGGCACAGAAATACTTCGTATCCTGAGTGACAGATTTTACCTTTCTTGGGGTTCACCCAGTAGCAGTTTCAGGTAAGGCTTTTGTGAGCCTGATACACTTAAAATTATAATTTTTATTCTCTGTCCACAAATGTAACATGTACGTACGTTCTCCTTGTGAAAGAAGTAAATGTATATTGTGAAAAGTGGGGAAAAATTCTAAACCTCTTTATCCCATTCCTCTTAAAGGAAGTGTTAAAAAGTGGGTCTACATCCTTGCAAACCTTGTCTATGCAATATATGCATATCAAAGATATAGCAAATATACCTTTTTCATAAATATTATTGTACTATTCATGTTATGCAGATTATATTTTTCATTTACAGTGGCAGAGGATTTGAATATGTCAGTGCCTATATATTTATCTTATTTTTTAAACTGCTCTATACTTTTTCAGTGTATAGATGAAACATAATTTCACCAGAATCTTATTGATGGACCCATAGATGGTTTAGTCATTTGCTTGTATAAATAGTGCTCAGTGAATGAATGTCTTTCATTTAACCTATACACAGGAACCATATCTGTGAGATAATTTTTTAGAGTGGGTCACTAGGCCAAAGCGTAGGTTCTTTTAAATTTTTAGAGCTACTGAGAAAGTAAAATACAAACAAGTTGTATTAATTTATGCCCTCATGAGCAATATATGAATTTGCCATAGCCTACCCCATAGTGTCAGCAAAGTGTTTGGTTTGTGGTATCTTACTTTGATTTAATTTTGAATTTATTGCTTAGTATTTTTATCTTTCCTTTTTAAGTGAACTATCATATCTTTTGTGTGCCAATTCCATTCAGCAGTTTTCCTTTTGGATTGTTGAGACTTTCTTCTTGGTTTATAAGAACAATTTATATTTTAAAGAAATGACTTGGGCTGGGCGTGGTGGCTCACGCCTGTAATCCCAGCACTTTGGGAGGCCAAGGCGGGTGGATCACGAGGTCAAGAGATCGAGACCATCCTGGTCAACATGGTGAAACCCCCGTCTCTACTAAAAATACAAAAAATATCAGCTGGGCATGGTGGCGCGTGCCTGTAATCCCAGCTACTCAGGAGGCTGAGGCAGCAGAATTGCCTGAACCCAGGAGGCGGAGGTTGCTGTGAGCCGAGATCGCGCCATTGCACTCCAGCCTGGGTAACAAGAGCGAAACTCCGTCTCAAAAAAAAAAAAAAAAGAAAAAAGAAATGACTACTTTTCTTATGATTAGAGTTACAAGCTTCTCCCCATTTTGCTCATTGCCATGGCTTATTTTTGTAGTTCAATTAATGAGTACCTTTAAGAGTTCCAAGTTTTACTAGAAAATTTAAACCAAAGTTGTGACCAATAGAAATTATCGTTACTGGTGGGTGTGGTGGCTCATGCCTGTAATCCCAGCACTTTGAGGCCAGGCTGGGCAACATAATGAAATCCCATCCTTAAAAAAAAAATTGTATTAGGCCAGGTGTGGTGGCTCACGCCTGTAATCCTAGCATTTTGGGAGGCCAACCCAGGTGGATCACCTGAGTTTGAGACCAGCCTGGCCAACGGGGAAATCCCGTTTCTACTAAAAATACAAAAATTAGCTGGGAATGTTGGTGCATGCCTGTAGTCCCAGCTACTGGGGAGGCTGAGGCAGGAGAATCGCTGGAACCCAGGAGGCAGAGGTTGCAGTGAGCTGAGATCATGCCACTGCACTTCAGCCTGGGGCATGCCTGTAATCCCAGCTACTGGGGAGGCTGAGGCAGGAGAATCACTGGAACCCAGGAGGCAGAGGTTGCAGTGAGCTGAGATTGCACCACTGCACTCCAGCCTGGGTGACAGAGCAAGACTCTGCCTCAAATTAAGAAAAATAAATAAATAAATAAACATTAGCCAGATGTGATGGTGCATAGCTGTAGTCCTAGCTACTCAGGAGGCTGAGGTGGGAGGTTTGTGTGAACTCAGGAGGTGTAGGCTGCAGTGAGCTATGATTGTGCCACTGCACTCCAGCCTGGGTAACAGAGCAAGACCTTGTCTCAAAAAAAAAAAGAAAGTAAGAAAGGAGAGAGAGAGAGAGAGAGGAGAGAGAGAGAGAGAGAGAGAGAGAGAAATAAATAAATAAATAAATAAATTATCATTAATGTCTTGGCTGGATATAACTGCAGTCTTCAAGTGTATTTTGTAGCTTTGTATTCCCTATTTGAGTTTTTCATCTTGCATACCTGTAATATTTTGAAAAGTAGTTCTAACTGGGCATCTTTCCATAGTGACATCCGCCTTCTATGAAGCTCTGTGCTTTATTCCATATATTGTTAGTAAATAAGTTCTTGGCTATTACAGTGGATGGGGTAAAACTTCGAAATTTGTTTTCAGTGAGGAAGCTCAAAGTTTGACAAGAAAACAACTGCAAAAATATAACAAAATGCCTGTGGAAGTAGCACAGCATCCTGGCTCATAAAATCAGGATTGGAAACCATCAGGCTCCTTCCAGTTTCTGTTCCCTTTCTTGTCAATAAAAACCAAACATTTAGGCCAGGAACAGTGGCTCATGCCTGTTTTCCCAGCACTGTGGGAGGCCAAAATGGGTGGTTTGCTTGAGGCCAGGATTTCAAGACCAACTCGGGCACCAGGCAAAACCCTGACTCTGTGAAAAATACAGAACTTTAGCTGGGCATAGTGGCATGTGCCTGTAGTTCAGATACTTGGGAGACTGAGGTGGGAGGATCACCTGAGTGCAGGAGGTTGAGGCTAGAGAGAGCTGAGATCACACCACTGCACTCCAGCCTGGGCCACAGAGCAATACCCTGTCTCAGCAACAACAACAACAAACAACAAAACAACCCCAAACATTGAGAAGAATCTGAGATGAGGGAAAGGAGAGCCCCTGCCGAGTTCTCCAGTGGCCCAGTGTCCTTAACTTGTACAGCAGCTTTACTTCCAGTCTTGGGGCTACTTAGCAGTCAGTTCTTTGACTAGAGAACTGCCTTGCACTTTACCAGGCTTTCCTTATGAGCAGATAGTTACAGGTTAGTCTACAAGATGTCACTCCTCTGTTCACATCGCTGCCATGACTCCACACTTCACTCAGAGCTGAAGTCAAAGTCCTTACCATTATATGCATATGTGCTACAGCAGACTCACACAAAGATGGGCAACCACAGGCCCGGGTGAAAGGTCAGAGAGTCTGGTTTCAAGCAGGAAGATGGGATCACTGGATACTGTGACAATTGAGAGTCTCTGCCAGACATTAAAATGCTGTGAAGCTATTATAATTGAAATTCTGGGCCAGGCACAGTGGCTCACGCCTGTAAACCCAACACTTTGGGAGGTCGAGGCAAGCAGATCATCTGAGGTTAGGAGTTTGAGACCAGCCTGGCCAACATGGCAAAACCCCATCTGTACTAAAAATACAAAAATTAGCCAGGTGTGGTGGTAAATGCCTGTAGTCCCAGCAACTTGGGAGGCAGAGGCAGAAGAATCACTTGAACTCATGAGGCGGAGGTTGCAGTGAGCCAAGATCACACCACTGCACTCCAGCCTGGGTGACATAGTGAGACTGTCTCAAAAATAAAATAAAAATCTGCTGTGTTATATTTCAAAATAATGAAAGAAGATTCAAGAAAAACCTCTGAGGTAGTAAGACATGAATAGGCCAAGGATAATTGAAAAACATTTATCTTATGCTAAGTTTTCTTATATTCCTGGGTGTATATCCATGCTTACCTGGAAGGACTGTAAATTGACACATTTCTGATAAACAACTGAGAAAACTTTATTAAAATTACAAAAAGAAGATCCTTTTGAACATAAGAGTATTGTGTTAGGGTGAGAATGTTTCTTGATGTGTACTCCCAGGCTGAAGTATCTCTCCTAAATGCCCCCGGCCTTTCTTCTCCTCCTCACTTGCTTCTCCCTAAGAAAGGAGGGGTGACTCCTCTAATTATTAAATTTGTGAAGAATAAGCTGGGAAGTCTGCATTCAGCCCATCATCTTCCTAAAACCTGCATGAGGAGACCTAATGTTTGAAGTGTATTGCCTATGATTAAATGGAAAGAGATCCAGAATTGGGATGCTCTCTTATCTGCAAATGTAAGCCACATGGTTGATCATCAACTCTCATCAGTAATAAAGGTGACATTGTAATCACCTGTCTGCCTCTTTTGTCTTATATTCTAATTGGCTTGGAATTTGGGTGAGGATGAGGAGTGTCATTTATTGTCATAAGATCCAAACACACATCTATGGATTTATCCTACAGACATACTTACATATGTGTGAAGTGATATGTGTACAAGGTTGTAGCATTGTTTATAATAGCAAAAGACAGAGCAACCTGAATGTTCGTATAGAGGATTAAATAAGACGCTGTTGCACAATGGACTATTATGCAGCCAAAAAAATTAGTAAGCTCCAAGTTACATTAAAAAAACAAATCACAAAACAAAAACAAGGTACAGAACTGCGAATATAATATGCTATAAATTGTGCACGAAAAAGAAAAATATATAAATATCTGCTAATACCTTCATAGCATATTTCAGAAAGAATATGTAAGAAACTGATCAATTTATTTATTTTATTTTGCCTCCAGGGAAGAAAACCTGGTAGGTAGGTGCATTTTCTGTTTGTTACTCCCTAAAGTCACAGAAATCATGGGTGAGTGCAAATTCAGAGCAGAAATCATGTGTCTGAAAGTACTATTAAGTACCTGTCTCTTTCAAATCTTGTTAGTAGATGGTTACAAATTATTCACTCAATCTTTCCATCAAATCAAAATGCATTTGTACTTATTTAGCTAAAGAGTGAAGTGATTACTATAATTTTACTTTTTAAAAAAACTTAATTATGTCTGATTAAATTAGCATGTAATTGAGTATCTAAATGAAACTTTCACATAAATAGAATTAAAACAGAGGTACAAGGAGAGTTGTAGTACATGGCAAGTTTCATTGTGAAAAGTTATTTATTTGCTTTGTTTTCATTTACTCAATAAATACTTATTGAGAGCCTCTTCTGTGCCCTGCTCTAAACTCTGGGAAAATGGGAGCAAGACACTCTCTTTTCTTAGTATGGCCTACTTTAGTAGGGGACATAGATAACAAGTAAACAGGCAGGTGCAGTAGGTCACACCTGTGATCCTGGCACTTTGGGAGGCTGAGGCAGGTGAATCATTGAGGCCAGGAGTTCAAGACCAGCCTGTCCAATATGGTGAAACCCCATCTCTACTAAAAATTCAAAAAAATTAGCCAAGCATGGTGGCACATGCCTGTAATTCCAGCTACTTGGGAGGCTGAGACATGACATTGCCTAAACCTGGGAGATGGAGGTTGCAGTGAACCAATATCGTCCCACTGCATTCCAGCCTGGGTGACAGAGTGAGACCCTGTCTCAAAAAAAAAAAAAAAAAAAAAAAAGTAAGCAAGCAGATAAGCTAATTTTTAAGTGATAGTACTAAAAGAGAATAACACAGAGCTATGACAATACAGAGTGGCTAAAATGAGAGAGGAGGAAGGATTATTTTTTCCAAGTTAATTTTTGGGGAGAGATACAATTTATTAAACAAGCATGTATAATATGACCCTCTGTGCCTACTCTTATTGTGGGCACTGGGCATAAAGCAACATAGAAAATTAAATCTTTGCTCTCAAGAAGCTTAAGGCATTCCATTGATACAGACTGACAATAAACAATCAAATTGATACTTAAATATCAAATTGATATTTTGATTTTTTTGATACTTAAGTATCAAATTTATTTGATCAAATTTATTTGATACTTAAGTATCAAATTGATACTTAAGATGCAGAATCAGATTTACTGTGATACCCCAGGGAGGGCTGGTAATTGCTGAGGGCTATAGAATGTTCTAGGTGCAAGTGGAAGCCAGGTTGCAACAACTAGACATTTTGTGTAAGCATTTCTAGTAACTTGCCTAAAGAAATCTTAGGAGGAAGAACTGAAGCTCCAAGACTCCAGGAATTCATGATTTATTTTCACATTCTTAATAAATATTCACTTTCATGCTTAACTTTTAATTGTAATTTTTATATTTTGTTTCTTTAAAAAGTGACCCCCCCAATCATAAAAACTTCAGGCCCCACAAAACTTGGATGTTCCCATAATAAGATATCAGGTGATAACAAGTTTTATGAAGAAAAATCAGAATGAAGATGATGAAGTAAAATCGTTGTGGGGAGGTACTATTAATATAAGGTGGTCAGCAGTGGCCTCTCTAGTAGATGATATTTGTGCTGAGCCCTGAAGGAAGCAAGCTATAACCTTGGAAACGGTAGGTTCACAGGCCCTGAGGCATCTGTACTGTGAAGCCATCTATAGACTTGCTATCTAAGAGGATGTTCCCTGGACTAAATTAATTCTTTTAGCATATTTTATATCTCCAAACTCAGGGATCAGTTATATTAATAAATGCAGACACTTATTAAGTTACCCATTTATAAGAAATACAAAAGGTGCATTTTCATGAAAACAGGTTCATGTTCTTTAGATGAGGCTAGAATTTAGAATTATACAGAGTCTACAGGCTGACTCATACATTCACCCTTGGTCTTCTTCCACAGTGATACTCCTGAAATCCTAAAATGATTAAGTTCTGTTTCTATCAGCTGGCCCTCCTAGCGCTCTGCATCTGAGAACCAGAATGAACCTCTTCACATTTTCTGCGAGTCATGCACTGTTTAGAGACTAAGGAGGCCTGAGCAGGAAGAATCTGCCCATTGATAACTCTTAGCTCTGTTTTTAGAGTAAACACACCCATTTAATGAAAACAATATGTTCACTGAGTGCTATTTTAAGGGAAACAGCACAGAAAGGAGAGATGGGAGAAAACCAAAAGAGATCAAAAGGTTATTAAACAGCCTGGAATTAATAATATACTTTTAAAAAAGTTTTAACCAGAGTATCCTGTTTCTTTGCTGTCCACCATCTATTTTAAAAAATGGTCATTACAGAGAGGCATGATGAATTTAACTAGACTACAAGATTACTTGAGGCAGAAGGCAGAGCCTAAGTTTTATTTACTTTTGGATCTTCAGGGCCAAGCACACGGTAAGCACACCATACTTATTTGTGCAATTAGGAATTAACGTTACACTGTGTGAGAGCAGCCATAATTGTTCTACACCATCTGTTGATAACTTGGGTTTCATTTTATATATGGGTTTCTCATTGTTTTTCCAAGGCCTGCCCACAGAAAAACACAGAAAGATGAGGTGAAAAATTCCTAGGCCCTGCCATGCAGCCACAGAACATGGGAACCTGCCTGACTGTGGACATCAAACGAATTTCAAGGCCCAGAACTTGGATAGCATGGTTCACTGAGTCTAAGAATGATCACCTTATATGGTAGTATAAGCTGTTTCTGAGCTGATATAACTGGGAATATAGAAGGCAGGGAGGCTGTCGTTCTCTGCCTCTTTGACCTGGTAGATACCTCGCTGTGCAGAGTTGGCAAGAACTCAAACTTCATGCGTATTCTGGGACATACAAGGGAGGCAGTGGGAAGCCACATTTATCCTCCTGCATCTCTATCTTGTTTATATTCTTTGCTCTGCTTCTTAGTTCATCCAAAACTAAACCAAAATAAAATCATCTTGAATGAAATCCAAGTCTTTATCCTCTCCATTCCCCAAACCCAGGCCAGATTCCATAGTCTGGTTTTCAGCTTACATTATGTTGTCCAACTCCGTTTTTACAGTAAACACATACATTTAATAAAAGGTGACAATTTGTACACAGTGAGTATTATTTTAAGAGAAACTATGGGAATATACTCCTGGCCTCAAAGAGCTGACTAGAGTCTCGTGAGGGAGACAAAAAGTATAAAAACCATTGCTATCTAAAGTCAAGACAAAGTTAGAGGGCCTAAGACCTGTAGTAAACTAGGGGATGTTCAGTCCAATAGATGTAATAGTGTAGAAATCTGCCTTTTCGAATCATATATATATATATATATATATATATATGTTTTTTTTGAGACAGAGTCTTGCTCTGTCACCCAAGCTGGAGTGCAGTGGCATGATCTCAGCTCACTGCAACCTCCACCTCCCGGGTTCAAGCAATTCTCCTGTCTCAGCCTTCTGAGTAGCTGGAACTACAGGCGCATACCACCATACCTGACTAATTTCTATATTTGTATTAGAGACAGGGTTTCACCATGTTGGTCTTGCTGGTCTGGAACTCCTCAGGTGATCCACCCGCCTCAGCCTCACAAAGTGCTGGGATTATAGCCACCTATATTTTATAATAGGATTTTAAAGCATAACAAAGATTTTCCAGTTTGACACTAGACCTTCTCTGAGCCTTACATTTCCGGTATGAAATTCTTTTTTTTTTCCGGTCAAATGGGTAATGTGCTGATGTCATAACAAGGTTCAAGGATGGCACATTTCACACAAGTGTGTGAACACCCAATCATCGTGCTCATGAACTACAAAAGGATTGAAATTCTTTATCTAAACTAGACCTTGTTTATTCATATGCCACCCACGTTTTGGGTTGGGGTAGAACCTTAATCTCTCGATGTTGTCTGTAATGGCTCATTAGTCACCTTGTGGGTGTGGGTGTTCCCCGTTTCCCCGGCAGCTCCCTAAGCTGTCACTATGGCTGGATGTGATATGACAGGTCTCGCTGAGGTGAGTCCCACAGCCTCTGGCCAGTCGGCCTTCCAGCGTTAGGAGAATGGCGGGACAGCATGTGTCCCTGCAGTGGGAGCAGGGGTCATGGAGCTGGGAGAACCTGAGGTTCAAGACCAGCCTGGCTAACATAGTGAGATCCCATCTCTGTTTTTAAAAATAAATAAACCTCAGTTGTCCTTAGATACCCTTCCAGGAGCATCTGGTTTCTTTGCTCCCCTTTCTAGAAAAACTTCTTAAAAGCATTGTTAACCCCACACTGTTTCACCTACTCCAGGGCTTTCACCCCATCACGTCACTGAAACTACTGTGATCAAGTCATCTGTGACGTACATGTTGCCAAATTCAATTGACACTTCTTTTTCCTCATTATGCCTGAGTCTTGTGCAAACTGATCTAATCCACTTTGACGCGTCTCAATTATTAGCTTCTTTTTGTAGGTATCAGTAGCCTCCAGTAGATGCAGCTGAACAAGAGCTATGGATCTCTCTTGATTCTGACCTGGGTACTTTATGAAGAACATTTTAGCAAACTACTAATTAGCCTTCCCTATAAGCATAAAATCTTGAATTTTTCATTCTTCCAATTTATGTTTTCCCCCAGAAACATTGATTCCAATGATTCATTCTCAGGTTCCAGTTACTGCTACCCCAAATTCTCGAATTTAGTGCCCTATTTCCAGTGTCACCATACTTTACCACATACTTCTCCAGTGGAGAAGTACTATTAAAACCTTGGATTTCTACCTTGTTGATGTTTCTAAAAATTTTTGGTTTTCAAGAATAGTAACCACTTAAGATCTGTCATCTATAAATGATTATTCATTTTGATAATTTCTCAAGAATGAATTAATTGTTACAATAGTGTAGCACTGTCTGCTGCCCTACTCCACTGGCTGAGGGACCATCAGTATCTAAGAGAACTTATCAGTTCAGTAGGGTCAGGGGTCCATTCCCTTCTTAGATGGTGCCATTTGGTGCCATCTTAGCATTGTTGGACTTGCAGCCAAACTAACTGGTTACTCTTGAAGAATGTTAAGAAACCAACTCATTCTAAAAATTGGTGAAGGAAAAAAACCAAGCACTTATCTTCTTTTTCTTGTATGTAAGTCAAGTAAACCAAATTGTGAATATGGTACTTTTTTTTTTTTTTGAGACAGAAGGTCTTGCTTTCTCACTGAGGCTGGAGTGCAGTGCAATGGCTTATTCACACACACACTGCCTGGGCCCAGTTGATCCTCCCACTTCAGTCTCCCAAGTAGCTGGAATGCCAGATGCTTGCCACCATGCTCAGCATTTTTTTTTTGTATTTTTTTTGTAGAGATGGGGGTTTCACCATGTTGCCCAGGCTGATCTCAAACTCCTGCACTCAAGTGATCCACCTGTCTTGGGCTCCCAAAGTGCTGGGATTACAGGCATGAGCCACTACATCCAGCCTTTTGTTTGTTTTTTGAGGCAGAGTCTCACTCTGTCGCCCAGGCTGGAGTGCAGTGGCACAATTTTGGCTCACTGCAACCTCTGCCTCCCAGATTCAAGCAACTTTCCTGCCTCATCCTCCTGAAGCTGGAATTACATGTGTGCACCACCACTCCCGGCTGATTTTTGTATTTTTAGTAAAGACAGGGTTTCTCCATGTTGGTCAGGCTGGTCTCAAACTCCTGACACCGTGATCCACCTGTCTCAGCCTCCCAAAGTGCTGGGATTACAGATGTGAACCACTGCTGCTGGCCCCAACTTTTTTTTTTTTTAACAGAACAATTCCAGCTAGTGAATGCAGAAGAAATGACAGATTATCACTATTTTGACACTTGAATGAAATAATGGACCTAGACAATGATTATTGATAGCTGCTAAAATCAATAGGTGAGAGCCTGATGAGGAACTTAATAATGATGGGTCAAGCTGACAACACTTGAACCCACCGATGAATTTTAATATTACAAAAAGAGAGGGAAACAGACATTATGCACTTACTGGTGTGATGCAATAAGAACACAGCATCACCTGTGAAGTACTCCTCTAAAAAGATCTAGCCTAAATCTTTTCAAGCCTCTAGACCTAATTTTCAGTTTATGTGAAATACAGAAAATGGAGAAATGTGTTAAATAACAACTCAGGATACAATTAATCAAATCTAGAATGTAACAAACTCTATAGGGAAAATGACTTGATTTCATCAACAAATAAATGGCAAGAAAAACGAAGAAACTATCTGTTGAAAGAAATTTAAGAGCCATTGCATATGACAATGCAATATGTGAATAGCATTTGGATTCTGATTTGAATAATGCAACTGAAAAAATATTTATAAGATAATCAAGAAAATTTAAATACTGACTGGATATTTGATGACATTGAGTAATTTTGTTAATTTATTGAGTATGATAATGGTAAATATGGTTATATGTTTTTTAAAGAGTCCTTATTATTAAAGATTCATAGATAAGACTTTGTAGATTAAATCAAGATATCTGTCATTTGCTCTAAAATAGTCTTGTGAGGGCTTTGGGAAAGTGAGTTGGCATGTAGATAAAATAAGACTGAACATATGCTGATGCATGTGGAAGGTGGATGATGGGAATTTAGAGTTATTATACTATTTATATTATACTTTTTACTTTTGAAGTGTGCTTGAAAATTTCCATAATAGAAAAGAAAGAAGCAAGCAAAAGAAAAAAAAAAGACAAAAAAAAAAAAAATCCAAACTCGAACCCAAAAGCTTGCAATCCTCTGAGCAATCCCCTTAAGAATTCTTTCCAGATTCTACGAACGGTTTATTAGTAATATCTTTACTATACTTTATCCAATTTTTTTTTCTTTTGGGACTCCTAATTCTCTCAAAATTCCCCATGGCTTTTTCAAGTTAATGTATTGGTTCATTTCTGTTTTTGAGTGACAAGGGTAGAATTATTTTTTCAGGGATTTTCCTACTAATTGCAGTTAGTAATGCTTTCCAATGTATGGATTAAGGTTGTCCTCCCAGTAGGAGGTGCTGCCCTCAAAGTAGGGTGGCAGCTCAGCTTTTAGGGCAGATGCCTGAGGCCTTCCAGTGCTGCTCCTGCCTCCACACTGCTTTCCTGGGACCTCTGCATCAGAGCGAATTTCTTAAAATACATTTGCTTCTGGATGATTTTCCACCAATTTGCTGCCAAACTTGTGTGGGTTAGATTTCCTCCAGACTACAATTTACCCATCTCAGCTGGTTTTGCTTTTTGCCCCTTCTTTCCTCAATGAGGTTTGTAGACCCTTCCTGGTTTGGCATGGTGGCTCACATCTGTAATCCCAGCACTTTGGGAGGCTGAGGCAGGGGGATTGCTTGAGGCCAGGAGCTCGAGACCAGCTGGGCAACATGGCAAGACCCTGTTTCTACAAAAAAAAAAAAAAAAAAAAAAAATTAGCCAGATGTGGTGGTCCGCATCTGTGGTCCCAGCTACTCAGGAAGCTGAGGTGGGAGGATCGCTTGAGCTCAGGAAGTTAAGGCCACAGTGAACTATGATTGCCACTGCACTCCAGCCTGGATGACAGAGTGAGACCCTGTCGTATGTGTGTTTATGTTTGTGTGTGTTGTGCTTTGTTGCGAATAGATGTTGGAAATAGTTGCTTGGTGCCACAAATTAGCACTGAGACAAAGGATCTTTCAGCAACACAGTTTTTACTTCCTGGACTGCAGGAAGGGTACTCTCACTAGTCATTTTGCCATGAGAGTACAAAGAACAAAGGAAAACACACAAATTTATTTCTTACACATTTGGGGGTCGTCCTTCTGCTATGTCTGATCTCCGTTGACTAGAGTCAGACCTCACAATCTAAACTAAAACCCGATTGGCTAATAACTTAAAACTTTTTTAAACAGGTAAAAGCAAAGGAGAACTGGGACATGCCTGTGAGCACGTCCAGCACAGATGTCTTAGTCAAAGTACAAGGACATAGAATGCACTATGTGCCTGTAAGCATGGCATGTTGAACAGCCACATAGGATAGGGCTTAACAAAGTTATTAGGACACTTATTCTTTAACAAGAAGGAAACTTTAAAAAGGAACTTTTCTACTTCCCACAATCTTGCATATATATATATCAAACATGCACGTCAGTCTTCCACCCTAGGAGAAATGTACTCACTTTGTGGAAAGATGGGTTAAAGAAAGCTGACAGAAGATATAAATCAAACATGCACATATATCAAATATGCATGCCAGTCTGCCACCCTAGGGAGAGTGCTTCATGTTCTAATTTCATCGCCATTGCTGTTACTGTTGAAGTTTGCCCAGTCCCTGTATCTTTAGTGTGTATTCTGAACAAGGTCACATCAGAATTTGTGGGGCATGGCACTAAATGCAATTTGGGGAAAGGGAAACTCTTTAGGAAAAATAATACCAAATTATGAATACAAAATTAGGTAGAAGGCCAGGTGTGGTGGCTGTGTTCTTATTGCATCACACAGTAAAGCCAGGTGTGATGGCTCATACTTGTAATCCCAGCACTTTGGGAGACTGAGGCAGGCTGATCACCTGAGGTCAGGAATTCAAGACCAACCTGGCCAACATTGTGAAACCCCATCTCTACTAAAAACACAGAAATTAGCTGGGCATGGTGGCATGCCTGTAGTCCCAGTACTCAGGAGGCTGAGACAAGAGAATCACCTGTACCTGGGAGGCAGAGGTTGCAGTGAGATTGCCCCACTGCACTCCAGTCTGGGTAACAGAACGAGATTTCGTCTCAAAAAAAAAAAAATAGGAAAATGAATATCTATTTAGAATAAATAGGTAAATCACAACAAAGGCAAATAGCACAAGCATCACAAAATCCAGGGCAAAAAACTGCTTGAACATAATTAACTGCCAGAAACATTCCCATAATATTTTTTCCCTACATTTTTTAGCCGCATAGATTCTGATCACTCTTCATATAACTGTAATTTTGTAATACTTTTTACAGAGAGCGTATTTTCAGTGGAGAGGCTATAAGGATAATTTACTTTCCTCTAGAATAATTAGAATTCCTCTAAGGTTTTTTTTTTTTTTTTTTAATTATTGGTCATTTAGAAAAGTGTCAGCTTAAAAATTTGTTATTGGGAATGTCTTATAAATATGTAAGAGTTCCCTGGTGGTATAGTGGCTAGAAAAAATTTAAAATGAAAAAATACATTTAGGAGTATTACAAATTTGAGGACACTTTTTAAAGTGTTTTTCACATGTGAGCTGTAAGATTTCAGGATGTATAAGTGTACGTCAGGGCACTCACTAAACAGTTTTTCATCAATGTCATTAAAATGGTGTTTTATGATTTTAGGTTGTATTTGTTGATGTCATTATTTTCAAATCATCAAAAATTTTAGTTTTTTCCAACATAGTCATGATTTGCTCTACTTTGTTAATTGGGTTATACACAATCCAAGAAGCTTATTCATGTTTTCTGAAGTTTATTTATTCTTAATGAATCACTGATATTGGTATGATTTGAAAACTTTTTTCTTATATTTTGCTTCTTGAATACAGAATAATCTCCACTGATTTTGTCACTTATGTTTATGACTTTAGCTTCATATTCTATAAATTTTTATCTCATTTTTTTCAGTTCTTTAATAAACTAGGAACCGTAATTTCTTCACGTCTCATTAAAATGTTTTAAAATGTCTGCTCAAATTACAGTTAGAGTGGCTGATTCTCAATTCAACTTCTTTTTAGACAGAAACCCAAAATACCTATGTTACTTCAGCACCATTTAACACTGGGGAAATGAAATGGAGGGAGATTTGAAATGGAAAGAACAATAGTTTGATGATTTGGGTTAATATATCTTTTACGAATTTAACAAAATCATATGACCCTGTGAACACATTATTAGGATCCCTCCCAGGGCCTTGGAAAGGGCTAATGTAATTGAGGAGTCCTGAAGCTTAACTCTTATTAGCTTCACTGTAAACCCATCTCTGATCTTGAGTACTTAACACAGATCCACTCTTCCTCCTCGTGGACTGTTTTCCTGTGTTTTGTGTGCTAAATCTTCTTTTTCCCCTCCAGATACATTCTCTACCAGCTCCTTCTCCACCCAGGAGGCTGATCTACACAGAAGGGAGCACTAAAACACAGTGGGGGAGGGGGCATTCACTCCAGCCTTCATTCCCCTGGCTCCATTCCTGCAGGGCTGACATGGCTTGGATGCATCCTCAGGGACGTCTCCATAGAGTCCTCTTTCTTAACTAGTGACTAACTCCTCCTTTCAGTCTGTCATCCTGCCCTTGGGATGGTAATGGAGTCCTCATATTACTAACCTTGGAGTTCCTCACTATCCCTCAGAATTTACTTATACACTTCCCACACCTTTGTAAAAAGTAGTTTATTACATTTTCCTGCTGCCAGACAGTCATGGTAGCACATGTCTGTAATCCCAGCTAGTCCGGAGGCTGAGAAGGGAGGATCCGTAGAGCGCAGGAATTTGAGACCCCAACTCCAAAAAAAATCTTGCTGGGACTCTGATACAGTTAGTAACATCAGCCTTGTGTAGGCAGTAACTTCACTGTACGTTTAACTTCCTCTAAAATCATTTTTAGTTAATGTCATTATTTTCAAGGGATCTGCATAGTCCACCCTAAGGTGGATTTGATTATAGGAGAATTATCTTCTATTTGCTTAATACCTGGGTATTTTATGTGGCTATTTTCATTTCTTATCTTTAAAAAAAAAAAAAATCTCCTTTTAGGCAGGGCATGGTAGCTCATGCCTGTAATCCCAGCACTTTGGAAGGCCAAGGTGGGAGGACTGCTTGAGGCCAGGAGTTCATGACCAGCCTGAGCAACATAGTGAGACACTGTCTCTACAAAAATTTTTAATAATTAGCCGGGCATGTGTGGTAGTATGTGCCTTGTAGTCCCAGCTACTCTGGAGGCTGAGATGGGAGGATCACCTGAGCCCAGGCATTCAAGGCTTTAGTGAGCCATGATTACACCACTGCACTCCAACCTGGGCAACAGAGCTAGACCTTGTTTAAAAAAAAAAAAAGTCTTTTTCCAAATTTGGTTAATTATGCTAGAATTAGAATTAGACATGGTAACAATCTGTTCAACAAATGGTGCTGGAGCAATTAGTTGTTCATCTGTATAGAAAAAGAAGGAACTTTGCCATCTGCCTTATGCCCCCAAATTAATTTAACATGAATCATAGAACTAAATGTGAAAATAAAACAATACAGATTCTAAAAGAAATTAGGGGAGAATATCTCTGTGCATTTGGAGTAAGCAATGATTTTTTAAAATGCAATATAAAAAGCAATAATTATCCAAAGACACCAATAGGAAAGTGAAGAAAGCTGTAGACTGGGGGAAAGAAATCCACATTTTAGCCGGGTGCGGTGGCTCAAGCCTGTAATCCCAGCACTTTGGGAGGCTGAGGCGGGTGGATCACGAGGTCAAGAGATCAAGACCATCCTGGTCAACATGGTGAAACCCCGTCTCTACTAAAAATACAAAAAAAAATTAGCTGGGCATGGTGGTGCGTGCCTGTAATCCCAGCTACTCAGGAGGCTGAGGCAGGAGAATTGCCTGAACCCAGGAGGCGGAGGTTGCGGTGAGCCGAGATCGCGCCATTGCACTCCAGCCTGGGTAACATAAGTGAAACTCCCTCTCAAAAAAAAAAAAAAAAAAAAAAAAGAAATCCATATTTCCTACATCTGACATAGCCTTTGTATCCAGATTCATATAAAGAATCCTAATTGATAAAATTGGAAGAATTGATAAAATCGGTAATCCTAATTTATAAACCTGGAAGAATCCTAATTTATAAAAATCCTAATTGATAAAATTGGTAAAAATCAATTTAAAACACACACATACAGTTTTTTTTTTTTATATGAGACACATCCGGCTAATTTTAAATTATTTTTTGTAGATTCAAGGTCTAGATCTCACTACGTTGCCCAGGCTGGTGGTCTCTAACTCCTGGCCTCCCAAAGTGCTGGGATTGCAGTCTTGAGCCACCACTTCTGGTCAACATTCACAATCTTTAAATGGGCAAGGCACTGCGCAAAGGAGAACGTGAGATGGCAAGTGAGCATCTGAAAAGGTGCTCAATCAAGAAAATGCAAATTGAAGGCGCAATGAGATAACACCACACCACCGTGTGGCCAAAATTAAAAAGAGTGACAGACTGTCTGCCCCGCCTCTGGCAGGGATCCAGGGTGCGCGCGGGGAATGTCCCCTGCGGCGTCGGCTGAGAGGCGCGCGCTGCTGGCAGGGCACCACTGTGTGCCCTGGGACTGGCTCGCAGCCCGCCGAGATTGGCCCAGCAGTCGGGTAAGGCCGTGAAGTGCTGCACCCTGTAGGAGATTCAAAGCACAGTCATAGCAAAAGCACCTGGGTGTAAGACTTGACCAAATTTCTGGCAGAGCATCCTGGTGGGAAAGAAGTTTTAAGGAAATAAGCTGGAGAGATGCTACTGAAACTTTGAGGATGTCGGGCATTTTACAGATGCTAGAGAATTGTTCAAATCATAAATCATTGGGGTTTCATCCGGACGGCAGATAAAAGTTAACTAGCCCTTTATAAACATTTTTCCCCCCAAGACATGGTTTATCTCTGTGTTGTCCAGGTTGGTTTCCAACTCCTGAGCTCAAGGGATCCTTCTGAGTG
>NW_022436968.1:24819449-24876949 GCF_009761245.1 Sapajus apella | reverse complement strand
CCACCCGCCTCGGCCTCCCAAAGTGCTGGGATTACAGGCTTGAGCCACCGCGCCCGGCTAATTAATTTAAATTTAAACTACTTGAGCACAACCCTGTTCAATATGTTTTTTCTCATTGGCCTTAAGAAAAGAAAAAGAGCCCAGAGGAGTCTGAACTATGTGAGGTATGCAAAATTTATCAGGCCAGAGAGAGATGAGTTTGGGACTTCAATCATGTCCCCACATCCCTGTATTAGTTGGTTCTAACACTGCTATAACGACATACCCAAGACTGAGTAATTTATAAAGAAAAGAGGTTTAATTGACCCCAAGTTCCACATGTGGGGGGGGGACATCAGGAAACTTAACAATCATGGTGGAAGGGGAAGAGGCACGTCTTACGTGGTGGCAGGTGAGAGGGAGCAAGCGAGAGTAGGGGAAACTGCCTTATAAAACCACCAGAACAGCATGGGGGAAACCATGCCCATGATCCAGTCACCTCCCACCGTGTGTGGTTCCTCCCTCCATATGTGTGGATTGTGGGGATTACAATTCAAGATGAGATCTGTGTGGGGACACAGAGCCAAACTGTATCAATCACCACACTTGGGGGGCAATTGTTTAAAGTCACATTGCTCCTTACTACCTGCTTCATCCATATTAATGTTCTTGGAGTTTGTGATACAAAGAACAATGTATAGCCAATCAACAGCTTATGTTATTTTAATGTATGTTACTGGTAAACAATTTAGGAACTGCCTCTTCTTTCTGCTTTAAAAACCTACTTGTAAGTGCTGTTAATTAGAGCATATATTCAGGGCAATTTGAATACACATGCTTTCATGCGGCAGTTCTCAAACTTGGTTCAAATAAACTCTCTACTTACATTAATTTTGCCTCGGTTTTTTCCCTTTAGGTTGACAATATTGCATCAAGTTGAATGCTCACAGCAATTGTATGAACGAGATGGTATTTATTATTGGCCCTACTTTATACCTGAGGAACAGAGAAGTTGAACAACTTGTCCAATATCACAGTTTGACAGCAGGAGGACCATTATTTGAAGCAGGCACTCTGATTGCAGACACCCAGTTTTTACACTTTTACACGTTGTACTATATTGTTTTCTGAACTCCAAGATTCCATGGATCTTTGACTTTTTAAAAAATTTCACTTTTTTTTTTTTTTTTTTTTGAGAAGTACTACAACACGATGTGTGTGTGTATTCACATACATTTTTGGAAAACATAATCTGAAAAAAAAAAGCCAAAACACTTCACATGAACGGAGAGCCAAAGGAAGGTCTGGGGTACAGATGCTGTCCAGAAATACTTAAAAATAAATGTATTATATTAACACAGACTAGCAGCCATCCCCCTACACCCTGGGTACTTTTTAACCCAATCTGCTAGGATTAAGGGCGGGAGTCCAGGTTCCCGCAAGCCCGCGGCAGCCGCGCATGCTCGGAGCACAGGGACCGCTCCAGCGTGTCCGTGGCCCCGCCCACCCAGGCCGCAAGGACTGCCGGGACGGCCCCCATCTTCTTTGGGCGCTTTAGGCCGGCCGGCTGCGCTGGGGAGTCGAGTCGTTGGTGTTGCTGTTTGTAAGCCTGTGGCGCGGCTCTGTGGGACCAGAACCTTAAAGGTGAGAAACTCTCGGTGGCTAATGAAAAGCTACAAAACGGCCCACTTTGCTGGTGCGCGATAGCGCGTTTCCGTTCCTTACTGCCTCTCGCGGCGCCGTCAGCCTTTCGCTTTCCTCACGTTCAGGCCGAGCGCCGCGTGGGCCGCAGCCGGCGGCGGCGGCGGAGCGGTGGGGGCGCCGGCGCCGGCGTCGGCGAGCCTCCCCCCGCGACGAGTGTAGGAGCCTGGAGTTCCCGGCATGTGGCTGGTGCCCAGGCAGTTCAGCGGTTGCTTTGAGGCGGCACTGTGGCTGCCCCATCCCCATTGCGTCCTTTCGGTTTTTTACCTCTACCGCGTTCTAGTCTCACCGAAGGCTTGTGGCCATCCCTGCAAGTTTCTGGGAAGGTGAGCACGGGGTAAACGTCTGTGGAGCCTGTGGACTGACTGGAAGCCAAAGAACTTAGGGCCGCAGATCCACCCCAGCGTCACTCTTTTGGTCTTTTAGGGCCTTCATCGCTCACATCAGGTTTCGGTGTGAAACGGAAAAACGTGGGTAATATTTCACTTCCAGTCGTACATTCAGGAAAAGTAAGCGATGAAACGCAGTCCCAAAATTAGGTAGGCCAGATAGGTTTTGCAGGGACTAGATAGTTGTTTTACCTCATGGTTTGCTCTATAAGGGGCCCTAGATCACGGTAGTAACTTAGATTGTAGATTGTGATAGACAAGACAATGCATAACATTGAGTAAATTCTTCAGGGGGATGTGCATCACGCAGTACCCCGATGCAAGTGCTTCGTATCTGCATCCAGGGTAGTGAATGCAATTGCATTTTGTCAGGTGATGCTTCCAAGAAGTGTACCTATATCAGGTCATAACTAGAGTCAGTTAATGGCAATATTCTTGATGGTTTGTTCACATAACTTTTGTACAATATGGATGACTGGGTGGCTTAGTAGAGTCCTGGAGGTAAGTACTTCGTAATTAGAAGACTTGGTTTGTAATTTCTAGCAAACCAGTATCATAGCCTCCTTTTTTCCTTGAAGTGCTCATGTCAGGAATGCGAAACAGGAAACTGGCTATCCAATGTATTCGTGAATTAGTAGGCATACTCCCCAGTTTATATCGTGTCAGTGTGACCACATTCTCCAATTTTTGTTTTCGTATGTTCCTTAGCATAGAGTGTCTAAGGAACTGGAGTGTGTGTTTGGATTTTTTTCACCTTAAAGTTATGATACCTAACTTGCTGATAACAAGATTTGGGTAAGTTAGCTGTGACTGCATTTTAAAAGAAATGAGGCAGGGCTTGGTGCCTCACACCTGTAATCTCAGCACTTTGGGAGGCCGAGGTGGGTGGATCGCCTGAGGTCAGGAGTTCAAGACCAGCCTGAACAACATGGTGAAATCTCTTTCTACCAAAAATACAAAAATTATGCCGGGCTCAGTGGCTCATGCCTGTAATCCCAGCACCTGTGGAGGCCGAGGTGGGTGGATCGCCTGAGGTGGAGAGTTCGAGACCAGCCTGACTAACATCGAGAAACCCACGTCTCTACTAAAAATACAAAATTAGCTGGGCATGGTGGCGCATGCCTGTAATGCCAGCCACTCGGGAGGCTGAGGCAGGAGAATCGCTTGAACGCGGGAGGGGGAGGTTGCCGTGAGCGGAGATCATGCCATTGCACTTCAGCCTGGGCAACAAGAGCGAGCGAAACTCTTGTCTAAAAAAGAAAAAAAAAAAAAAAAAAAAAAAAAGAAAAAAAGAAACGAGACGAAACAAATGCACGGTGATATACTGAAAGATAATATTTTTTGAAGCTGGAAATGGTCGGTCAGTGATTGGAGTTTTTTTTTTTTCCCTAAAGCTTGCTTGACCAGCTAAATGAAGATAAAGAGTTTCTTGTTACAGAGGATGGGGTAGTGATTTACTGAAAGAGGGGCAGCTTTTTTCATAGTCTTTAGATATTTGTCATTACTTACTCCAAAGTGTTGCTTTGTTGAGATATTTGAGAATTGAGTAAAGAAACTGAACCTGTAAAATGAGAAATTCTTGATTTTTTTTAAAGAAAACAATGAGATATGAATACTTTGTAAACATTTTCTTTCTAGTCTTGAGTTTTATATTAAAAATAACTTTATGCTAATTTGGTAAATTTTACAGATAGCCACAATGGCTGAAAATGGTGATAATGAAAAGATGGCTGCCCTGGAGGCGAAAATCTGTCATCAAATTGAGGTATGAGTCCTGTGCTATAAACTGCAAAAACAAGTTCCTTGAAAGAAAATGGACGACCTCAACACAAATAGAGAAAGAACATTTACTTTGAGTATATGGACATATTCAACATTTGGCTTGTCTTTGATTCTTAGATGAACATATAATGACATACAGTTTTATATTGGTGGAGCCAGGTTATGAAACTCAAGATGTACAAACATTTCAAAAGGTTAATACTATAAGCTAGTGTTATCTTTTTAAAATTTTAGTTGCATGGTTTTATATAAAATTTTAACTTCATAGTCTCATATAAAATGAGGGTATTTCCTTCCTCATAAGATGGTTTGGAGTATTACATTAGTGAATAAAATGTTAAGCACTTAGAAGAATGCCTGACACATAAATAACATTAAAATCCTTGGTAAAGTACCTTCCCTGTGAAATAACACTATATTTTTGGTCATCCTAGTAGTTTTTCTCTGCCCAAACAGTTCTCACCGATTGTAACTTTAATTTTTTTTTTTTTTTTAGGCAGAGTCTCACTCTGTTGGCCGGGCTGGAGTGCAGTGGCACTATCTTGGCTCACTACAGCAATTTTGGCTTACTGCAGCCTCCGCCTCCCACGTTCAAACAATTCTTCTGCCTCAGCCTCCCGAGTAGCTGGGACTACAGGAGCATACCACCACACCTGGATAATTTTGTATTTTTAGTAGAGATGGGGTTTCACCATGTTGGCCAGGCTTGGTCTCGAACTCCAGACCTCAGGTGATCTGCCTGCCTCGGCCTGCAAAAGTGCTGGGATTACAAGTGTGAGCCATTGTACCCAGCCATTGTGGGAGGATTGGCAGAGCCCAGAAAGTAGAGGTGATCATACCACTGCACTCCAGCCTGGATGACAGAACCAGACACTCTTTGGGGGGTGGAGGGGTGATGGAAGGAAACCTGAGAGTCTTTGTGAGCATACTCTGGCTCGGGAGGCTGCCTGATTTGCAAATCATTTTTTGTTCAATTAAACTCTATTTAAAAAGAAAAAACCTTTACAGTATCAATAATGGTTTCATGGGAAATTATCTTTAAATTTACATTCTTGCTAAGGAACCCCTCAGATCATATTGTTTGGTGTGGGGTTTTTCTGCAGTTCTCAGAACTACTTTTTTTTAAAGCTATACCTCTCTGCATTTAACATGTCCTATGTTCCTTTTTTGTTATTAATTTCTTTATGATTGTGGGGAGAAAAATGAGAAGTTACTCATTCTGTGTTTAATACTTAAAAAGTTATATCTCTCCCACAACCTGCCAACTCTCAAATCCTACTTTTCTGAGGTAATCAAGTTTCAAAGCTTTTGACATTTGCTTCATGCTCATGCTAATTTTTTTTAGTGGCCCTTATATGTTACAACAGTTCTAGGTTCAGAGTAAAATTGAATGGAAGGTACAGAGATTTTCCATATATCCCCTGCCACCACACAAGCATAATGTCTTCATCTTTACAAACATCCCCCACCAGAGTGGTGCATTTCTAACGATTTTATTTCCTTCCGTTTCCCCCACTAAATATAGGATACATTTTTGTGGAGAATTTTTCTGTCATCAATAATTTATTCTTTCTCCTCTTTAATATGTAGGATCTAATTTGTTTTTTTATTTAAGCTCTAATCGTTCTTTGACAAATATATATAAATCTTAGTAAACATGTTTATCGATTTCTTCAAGGTAGAATTGTTGGAGCTATGCTGGCTCCAGGATTATGCACATTAAAAAAAAACCTGATAATTGTCAATTTACACCTACCTGCATATCTAGTTCTCTGTGTTCAAGTCAATACTAGGTATTCTTTGTTTTTTTCCTAATCTTAGCCAGTTTGTTAGGTAAAAAATGCTGTCTCATTGCTTTAAATTGTATTTCTTTGATTGATAATGAAATGAGGTTGGTTTTTTTTAGTTTACAGTACTTTTTTTTTTTTATAATTTTTTTTCTTTTTTGAGGCAGAGTCTCACTCATCTCCCAGGCTGGAATGCAGAGTGCGGTGGTGTGATCTTGGCTCACTGCAACCTCCACCTCCCAGGTTCACGTGATTCTCCTGCCTCAGCCTCCCAAGTGGCTGGGATTACAGGTGCACACCACCATCCTTGGCTAATTTTTGTATTTTTAGTGGAGACAGGGTTTCACCATGTTGGCCAGGCTGGTTTTGAACTCCTGACCTTAAGTGATCCACCTGCTTTGGCCTCCCAAAGTGCTGGGATTACAGGCGTGAGTCACTGCTCCTGGCCTATTTTTAATAATTAAAAAAAAAAAATCGTTAGCTGGGCATGGTGGCATGTGCCTGTCGTCCTAGCTACTTGGAAGGCTGAGGTGGAAGGATCAGTTGAGCCTGGGAGTTTCAGGCTGCACTGAGCTATGATTGTACCACTGCACTCCAGCTTGGGCAACAAAGACACATCCTATCTCTGAAAAATAAAGTGTCCTTTTTTTTTTTCAACTGGAATGAGAACATTTTCTCAGTTTTTTTTTTTTTTGTTTTTTTTTGTTTTTAAGACAGAGAGAGTATTGCTCTGCGCCCAGGCCAGAGTGCAGTGGCAGTGATCTCGGCTCACTGCAACCTCCACCTCCTGGGTTCAAGCTAGTCTCATGCCGTAGCCACACGCATAGTTGGGATTAGAGGTGTGCACCACCATGTGCAGCTGAGTTTTGTATTTTTAGTAGAGGCAGGGTTTCACCACATTGGCCAGTCTGTGCTCAAACTCCTGGCCTCAAGAAATTGACCCAGCTCAGCCTCCGAAAGTGCTGGGAGTACGTTTGAGAGCCACTGTGCCAGGCCATTAAAATATCCTTTACCTATTTTCTATTCGAGTGTTTGCTTTTTACCTTCCTTCTTTGTAAGAATTCTTGACAAATTTGTTTGTCTTTTACTTTTTCTGTTACTTCTGGCATTCCAAATAGTCATACTTGGGTTTTTCCTTCGCTTGTACATTGAGAGTGCTTCTGTGCTTATATTCAATAAACATTTACTTTAACTTTTTTTTTTTTTTTGGGACGGAGTTTCGCTCTTGTTACCCAGGCTGGAGTGCAATGGCGCGATCTCGGCTCACCGCAACCTCCGCCTCCTGGGTTCAGGCAATTCTCCTGCCTCAGCCTCCTGAGTAGCTGGGATTACAGGCACGCGCCACCATGCCCAGCTAATTTTTTGTATTTTTAGTAGAGACGGGGTTTCACGGTGTTGACCAGGATGGTCTCAATCTCTTGACCTCGTGATCCACCCGCCTCGGCCTCCCAAAGTGCTGGGATTACAGGCTTGAGCCACCGCGCCCGGCCCGACTTTAACTTTTTTTGAGGAAGCATCTCTCTTGGTTGCCCAGGCTCTGGAGTAACAGTGGCGCAATTATGCCTCACTGGAGCTTCCACCAGGCTCAAGTGATCCTCCCATTTCAGCTTCCTGAGCTGGGACTACAGGCAATGTACCACCATGCCTGGTCTTTTTTGTAGAGCTGGGGTCTCACCATGTTGTTTGGACTGGTCTTGAACTCCTAGGCTCAAGTGATCTGCCCACCTCAGCCTCCTAAAGTGCTGAGATTAGACATGAACCACCACCCTGGCCCTTATTTTTATTTTTTTGAGATAGAGTCACGCTCTGTTGTGCAGGCTGGAGTGCAGTGGCGCGATCTTGGCTCACTGCAACTTCTCCCTCCTGGGTTCAAGCAATTCTCCTGCCTCAGCCTCCCCAGTAGCTGGGACTACAAGTGTGCACCACCACACCCAGCTAATTTTTGTAATTTTAGTAGAGACGGGGTTTCACCATGTTGGCCAGGGTGGTCTCGATCTCTTGACTTTGTGATTCAGCTATAGGTGTGAGCCACTGTGCCTGGCCCTTGGCCCTTACTTTTAATTTAAAAAAATTAGAAGGCCAGGTGCAGTGGTTCACGACTGCAACCCCAGCACTTTGGGAGGCTGAGGCATTGGGATCACTTCAGATCAGTTCAAGGCCAACACGATGAAACCTTGTTTCTAGTAAAAATACAAAAATTAGCTGGGTGTAGTGGCGCATACCTGTAATCCCAGCTACTTTGGGAGGCTGAGACAGGAGAACTGCTTGAACCTGGGAGGCAGCGGTTGCAGTAAGCCCAGATTATTCACTCCAGCCTGGGTGACAGAGTGAGACTCCATCTCAAAAAAAAAAAAAAAAAAAAAAGTGATTAGCCAGTTTATTCCAGTTATTTTAACCATCTAGTCTTTCCACAGTAATTTGCAAGAGGCTTTTCATATAATCTTTAAATATATTCTTCCTTGTTTTAAGGCTTTCTAGTCTATTAACACATCTGTTACACTGTTTAAGTAATTGACATTTTAGTTTTATCTTTTTGTTAATTTGTATTGTAAACATATCGTATTTTAATTTGTAAACATTTTATATCGTATATTTGGGGGAAGATGTTTATTGCCTTTTGTAACTTGTGACATGTATTTTTAAATAACAGAACTTGGTACTGGAAAGTAATAAGAAATGTCAGGATTGGAGTCCATATTATACAGTGTTCTGAAATACATTGTATTATCTCACAGTATTATTTTGGGGACTTCAATTTGCCACGGGACAAGTTTTTAAAGGAACAGATAAAGCTGGATGAAGGCTGGGTACCTTTGGAGATAATGATAAAATTCAACAGGTAACAAGCTTTTAAAAATAATCTTGCGGTTTTCTGTTTACAGTGAGTGCTACTGCTGAGTCTTACATTTTTATATGTATACTTCAGGTTGAACCGTCTAACAACAGACTTTAATGTAATTGTGGAAGCATTGAGCAAATCCAAGGCAGAGCTCATGGAAATTAGTGAAGATAAAACTAAAATCAGAAGGTCTCCAAGCAAACCGCTACCTGAAGTGACTGATGAGTATAAAAATGATGTAAAAAACAGATCTGTTTATATTGTAAGTGAGCCTTTAATGCATTTAAATATCTTACATTTATTTAGAAAGTACAGCAGAGTAGGCTGGGCGCAGTGGCTCAAGCCTGTAATCCCAGCACTTTGGGAGGCCGAGGCGGGTGGATCACGAGGTCAAGAGATCGAGACCATCCTGGTCAACATGGTGAAATCCTGTCTCTACTAAAAATACAAAAACATTAGCTGGGCATGGTGGTGCGTGCCTGTAATCCCAGCTACTCAGGAGGCTGAGGCAGGAGAATTGCCTGAACCCAGGAGGCGGAGGTTGCGGTGAGCCGAGATTGCGCCATTGCACTCCAGCCTGGGTAACATGAGTGAAACTCCGTCTCAAAAAAAAAAAAAAAAAAAAAAAAAAAAAGAAAGTACAGCAGAGTAAAGAAGAGTAAGGGATCAGGAATCACAGCCTCACTAATTACTGTGTATTCTTTTGTAAATATTCTTAACCTAAGTTTTTTTGTTTTGTTTTGTTTTTGAGACAGAGTCTCGTCCTGTTGCTCGTTGGAGTGCAGTGGTGTGATCATGGCTCAGTGCAGCGTTGACCTTCTGGGCTTAAGTGATCTTCCGGGCTTAAGTGATCTTCCCACCTCAGCCTCCTGAGTAGCTGGGACTATAGGCATATGTGGCTGTACTAAAAATTTGGCCATACCTGGCTAAAAATTTTTTGTAGAGACAGGGGTCTCCCTGTATTGCCCAGGCTGGTGTCGAACTTCTGGGCTCCAGTGATCCACTCACCTTGACCTCCCAAAGTACTGGGATTATAGGCGTGAGCCACCATGCTTGGTCCTAAGTTTTATCTTCATAAACATGGATATTTTCTACCTTGTAGAACTGTTGTGAGAATTAAATGAAAAAGAAAAACAAAAAAAAACCGTCCTACCATTGGATGAAATCTTTGGCATATTCTAAGCACTTACAGCATATTAGCTGTTCTTATCTATCAGCTGCTAAACTTGATTGCAGTTTTCTTTAGCATATTTTTAAATAGTTTATAATGGAAAATTTCAGATACATATATAAATAGGTTGAATAATGTACCATCACCCAGCTTTAGTAGTTCTTAGCAGAACACGTAAATCATCTTGTTTTATTTCTGCCTCAACTGAATTATTTTGTTTTTTTTTTGTTGTTGTTGTTGAGACGGAGTTTCACTCATGTTACCCAGGCTGGAGTGCAATGGCGCGATCTCGGCTCACCGCAACCTCCGCCTCCTGGGTTCAGGCAATTCTCCTGCCTCAGCCTCCTGAGTAGCTGGGATTACAGGCATGCACCACCATGCCCAGCTAATTTTTTGTATTTTTAGTAGAGACGGGGTTTCACCATGTTGACCAGGTTGGTCTCGATCTCTTGACCTCGTGATCCACCCGCCTCGGCCTCCCAAAGTGCTGGGATTACAGGCTTGAGCCACCGCGCCCGGCCCTGAATTATTTTGAAGCAAATACCAGATGAGTCAATTTTATTGCACCGGAGAATAGTGGCTCCTACACAAGGTTTTTAAGTGATTACTAAAAAGAGAAATAGAGATAGATAGGTATATCCTGCTTCATTTCAAGATAAAATGAATCAAATTCTCTCCAGTTGTTTATCTGAGAAGTCATTATTTGTTGTTTGTACATTTCTTCCCACTCTTCACAGAAAGGCTTCCCAACTGATGCAACTCTTGATGACATAAAAGAATGGTTAGAAGATAAAGGTCAAGTACTAAATATTCAGATGAGAAGAACACTGCATAAAGCATTTAAGGTATGATCATACCGACTTTTTTGAGTTCGAAAATATATGGGACATAACTTAATATTTTCCTTCCTTTTTATAGGGATCAATTTTTGTTGTGTTCGATAGCATTGAATCTGCTAAGAAGTTTGTAGAGACCCCTGGCCAGAAGTACAAAGACACAGACCTGCTAATACTTTTCAAGTAAGTCTTTTTGCTGATGTTTCTCCTGGCCTTTTAGTTATATGGAATTGACACACTAGGGTAAGGAGCATGGAAGTAGCATCCTCTCTAAGGCTAAAGATTTTTAATATCTTTAGATGTCCTTTGAGAAATGCTTGATATTTGCTCGGTGAGAATTATAGTCTTTTGAGACTATAAGAAAAGTGTTCATTAGTACCTTTTCACTGTTAGCAATGTTTTTTTTTTTTTTTGAGACGGAGTTTCATTTTTACTGCCCAGGCTGGAGTGCAATGGTGCAGTCTTGGCTCACTGCAGCCTCTCCCTCCTGCGTTCAAGTGATTCTCCTGCCTCAGCCTCCTGAGTAGCTGGGATTACAGGTGGCTGCCACCATACCCAGCTAATTTTTGTATTTTTAGTAGAGATGGGTTTCACCATGTTGGCCAGGCAGGTCTCGAACTCCTGACCTCAGGTGATCTACCCACCTTTGCTTCTCAAAGTGTTGGGATTACAGGTTTGAGCCACTGCCCCCAGCCACTGTTAGCCATTATTAAAGGAGGTTATATTTTAGTACTGATTTTGCATCTAAAACTTTTAGTCAGGCTGGGTATTAAAATTTGGGCTTTTGTGTGTTTGCAAAATGTATCAGTGCAGTTTTCATCTTAATTTTTCATAGCCTATATATTTTTAACAGTAGAAAGGATTATTGGAAATTTGGATCACATTCTTTGTGTTTATATGTGTGTGTCTGTCTCAGTGTCTGAAAATGGGGATGAACCAGAGCATTTTCATAATAAAACTAGTTGTAGGGCCATAGTTTCTGACTTTAGAAGACTGTGTATAGTCTTCTAAATGGTATATACAAAACCTGATTGACTTAAGAGATGCACTCTGATGGATCATAGTATCAGTGTTAAACCCTCAAACATTATTTAACATGGTTTTCATCATTGCTGTTATTCTTGGGTCTTGGGGATTTTAGAATTTTCTCCTTTTGTGAAATTAACACCATAGAGGACTGAAATATTATTTGCTTGACTTCAGATGCACTTCCCCCCCCGCCATACATGAATGATAAATGAAAATCAACATGAGATTGCTGATGGGCAGGGGGTTTCTTTTTGGGGTCATGAAAATGTTCTGAAATTAGTAGTGATGGTTGTACAACTCTGAATATACTAAAAAACATTCGAGGTACACTTTAAAAGAGTGAATTTTGTGGCACATGGATGTCTTTTCCTTAGTAAGGCTGTTATTTAAAAAAACATGAGTAACTTCCTTGGCATATTTTGAAGTTTTAGTTGATGATTATGTTGATAGTAAATGTGTACAACATTCATTGCTGTGCCATGTCTTAAGTCACTCAAAATATTCTGCAGTCTTAACTTTGTTCTCATGAACTTAGCCTCTGTACTGTGTGTTCTTTAGGGATGATTACTTTGCCAAAAAAAATGAAGAAAGGAAACAAAATAAAGTGGAAGCAAAATTAAGGGCTAAACAGTAAGTACATTGAACTAATAGTGACATAATTTAAATTCCTTAAAGCTTTGACAAAAGTATAGTTGGTGAGCTCTGAAATACTGGCAATAGGCCCTTCTCTTTGCTAGTGAAACACTGAGATCTTAAGCTGCCTTGACAATCTGGGGGCAAAATTGCATTGCCGTCTAGCATTGCATGATCAAAAAACTTAAGGACGTCTGGCTTTGGTTAAATAGTTTAGTGATCATGAGTGGTTAACCGTATTAGCACTTTGTTTTCTTATATAGTAAGTGGAAATATGTTATAATTACAATATTTTTATTTGTAGAGAGCAAGAAGCAAAACAAAAGTTAGAAGAAGATGCTGAAATGGTAAGTATATATATTACTGGTAGCTAGTGCATCTGTAATTCAAAGTTAAATGAATAGGTTTTAAGTCTGAGGACTTTTTAAAAAAAATTTGTAAGCAAAGCTATCTATAGTTGTCATTGAACTAAAGTAATGTATCAGGTACTATATTGAAGGAAAAGAGAACACTAAGGATAAGAAATATGTTTTAAAATAAGGAAAAGGCTGGGCACAGTAGCTCATGCCTGTAATCACAGCACTTTGGAAGGCCAAGGTGGGCAGATCATTTGAGGTGAGGGGTTTGAGACCAGCCTGGCCAATATGGTGAAACTCCGTCTCTACTGAAAATACAAAAATTAGCCAGGCATGGTGGTGCATGCCTGTATTCCCAGCTACTCAGCAGGCTGAGTCACAAAGAGTTGCTTGAACCCAGGAGGTAGAGGTTGCAGTGAGCTAAGATCACACTACTGCGCTACAGCCTGGGTGACAGAGTGAGACCCTGTCTAAAAATAAAAAATAAAATACAGGAAATTATATTTTGAAATATTCAGAAAAAGTTCATTTATGCCTAGAACTTATTTTTATGAGAAAATGTTCTATAACTTCTAAAGATTCTAATCATAGATTAATACTCATGTGACTTTTAATTTTGACTTTTATAAGATGCTGTTGTGTATTTCCATTTAGAAATTTACAAATAAAAATTTTTATTTGGGGAAAATAATGACTATAAAAAAATTTTATAAGTATGACAAATAATACTTCCTAGAATTATTTTCCAAGGTAGTTTAATAATCAGACTTATGTAGTTTATAACTAATTAAATACCAGTTGTATAAGAGATCAAATAAGTTAAAATTGAAAGCCATTGTAGAATAAACGATGACAAAGGAAAACACCAACTCTGTGAAACTACTTTAAAATAGCATTTTGGTTTCTAGTCTTTTTCTTATATAGGTATAATGTAGTGTGAGTCATCTGGTCTGTTGTTGCTTTTAAGAAACTTTTTGATCACTTTGTATATTTTTATAGAAATCTCTAGAAGAAAAGATTGGATGCTTGTTGAAATTTTCGGGTGATTTAGATGATCAGACCTGTAGAGAAGATTTACACATCCTTTTCTCAAATCATGGTGAAATAAAATGGATAGACTTCGTCAGAGGAGCAAAAGAGGTTTGGAAACACTCCTATGGTTTTTAGCAATCAGTTTGAAAATCTGTAGAAATTTATCTTGTAGAAGACAAAATTAGTAGAAAGTTATTTTAAAATTGTGTTTATTAAATTAGTTTCTACTTGATCATTTGTTGTTATTGTCACTAGATGTGAAGTCTGATTCTGGATTATCCTAGTTTTTACTTGATCATTTACTTTGTTGTTACAGTATTGTTACTATATGTGATATCTGATAGTTTCTGAATCATATGAATGACTTCATATTGGTGATTGCAGTTTTACTTCTGTAGCATACCTTTTCTAATGTTCAGTAAAAGTCAAACTGGTAAAGGCATAACAGGTTTGCAAGGTAGAAAAAATTACTTTGAACAAAGAAATTAATTGTGGGACTAAAAACTAAGGGTGTGGCTTTCATTTTCTGTCTCTGATATAGGGGATAATTCTATTTAAAGAAAAAGCCAAGGAAGCATTGAGTAAAGCCAAAGATGCAAATAATGGTAACCTACAATTAAGGAACAAAGAAGTGACTTGGGAAGTACTAGAAGGAGAGGTGGAAAAAGAAGCACTGAAAAAAATAATAGAAGACCAACAAGAATCCCTAAACAAATGGAAGTCAAAAGGTCATTTACTCTGATTTTTCTTTAACAGTCTGGTTGTTTAACCCATTTACTTGAGCAAAAACTTTAATCAGTGTTCAAAAACACTGACAAGAGACTTAAAAAAAAAAAACTCTTTACGAAGTGCTCAATTGTGTCTATACAGGTCGCAGATTTAAAGGAAAAGGAAAGGGTAATAAAAGTGCCCAGCCTGGGTCTGGTAAAGGAAAAGTACAATTTCAGGGCAAGAAAACAAAATTTGCTAGTGATGATGAACATGAAGAAAATGGTGCAACTGGTAAGTTTTTTCTAAGTCCTTTGGTAGTTTCATGAGAAAATGTGTACTTCCATAAATAAATGATTTGTCAGACAGAATAGGGATTTGGCCTTTCAACTCCTGGATAAGTGCCATTCGTGGATTATTATTATTTACCTCAGTCATGCTGTTGTATAAGTCAGGTACAGGATATCTGGAAGATGAATCTAGAGGTCAGATGGTCTGTACTAAGAGAAAAACCTTTTGTCATGGGTGCAAGGAAGTTGTTATGTCTTTTTCAACGGTATCATTACAGTATTAGTGATTGTGCTCAGTATTAAAATAGAGCAGTACTTACGTTGAATTTAACAAAAATTGTTATTTTATAGGACCTATGAAAAGAGCAAGAGAAGAAACAGACAAAGAAGAACCTGCATCCAAACAACAGAAAACAGAAAATGGTGCTGGAGACCAGTAGTTTAGTAAACCAATTTTTTATTCATTTTAAATAGGTTTTAAACTACTTTTGTTTGTGGGGGCTTTTAAAAGGAAAACCGAATTAGGTCCACTTCAATGTCCACCTGTGAGAAAGAAAAAAGTTTTTTTGTTGTTTAACTTGTCTTTTTTTCTTAACCAAATGAGAATTTTTTTGAATGTATAGTTCTGTTTGTGTTATTTCAGATGATTCAAATATCAGAAGGAAGGTTCTTCCACTAAATTGCCTTTGTAATATGAGAATGTATTAGTACAAACTAATAAAATATATACTATATAAAAAGAGTAAAAACATAGTTTTTTGTTTTGTTTTCTTTTTGTACCCAGAGCATTCAAAACAACTAGAATATTAGCTATTGCCTATGGGCCCTTCCCACAGGCTATTTATTATGTCTCCTAGGCTGGCTTTCTGTATTTACACAGGAAAGTTGAAAACACTAGAAATAATTATTTGTTACAAAGCTTTTCTTTTTTTTCCTTTTGAGATTGAGTCTTGCTCTGTCGCCCAGGCTGGAGTGCAGTGGCACAGTCTCAGCTCACTGCAACCTCTACCTCTCGGGCTCAAGTGATTCTCCTGCCTCAGCCTCCCAAGTAGCTGGGATTACAGGTGTGAGCCACCGCGCCTGGCCCACAAAGCTTTTCAATACTGAATGTAGTCCAGCCAAAATCAAGAGACTTACGGATTTCTTTTTGTGAAACTTGTATGATGCCGGTAGGTCATATCGAAGCTCTGTAAAACAAAAGCCACCTAAAGATAAAATTATATTTCCGAACATTTACCACCCTTGACTAAACAAATTAAGAAAAACATTAAGTGCTGGTAAACTGAGTATTTTAGAACTTTTAACATATCCAAGTAGTGACTTGCTATATTCCCAGCATTGGCCATGGCAGCTTGGCATTTCTGCCATTATGGCTGTTTATACTGTAATTTGAGATTATAAGTGAAGAGTTTAGAAGGATAAAAGGTGGACAAAAAGTACATCCTCTGAAAATGATGGTACCTTTCTATTTTTCATTTCCTAATAGTTTATATAATTAGCTTAATCTCATAATAACCGTGCTTATTTCAAAATTTTCTAACTCAAGAGTTTAATAATGGTAGTAAGTAGCTAATTATTTTCCTCCTAAGCTCTAAAATGAAAACCAATTTTTCATATTTCTTCCTTCTAAAGAATAATGTAGGCTGTGTGTGGTGGCTCATGCCTGTAATCCCAGCACTTTGGGAGGCCAAGGGTGGAGGACCACCTGAGGTCAGGAGTTTGAGACTAGCCCTGCCAACATGGTGAAACCCTGTCTCTACTGAAAATACAAAAACTTTGCTGGGCATGGTGCGTACCTGTAGTCCCAGCTACTCAGGAGATTGAGGCAGGAGCATTGCTTGAACCCGGGAGGCACAGGTTGCAGTGAGCTGAGATTATGCCACTGCACTCCAGCCTGGGCAACAGAGCAAGACTGTCTCAAAAAAAAAAAAAAGAAATTAGAAAGGTTATCCAGGTGGCATTTTCCATGAATGAATTTCAAACCAAGATCTGACCAACCCCAAGCTCATGTTTTTAATCATTGTGCTGCTATAGTATTCTGCCTGAGTCTGGAGTGACCAAATACCTGAATGCTATTAGAAATTTTCAGTAAATTGCATAAATCAAGACAGTCTCAGGCTAAGTGTTCACTCTGCTTTTATTCCATTTCCAATCTATTACCAATCATGCACATTTTGCCACTCTGTAAAGTATACTTTATAGTATATTTCCTCAGCACCTGCCTGAAAGTTTTGGTTGAGTGAAAGCATGTTGGCCCTTTTGGATATTAGCTTTTGAGATTTATCTTACCTGCAATAATATCTATCTTGATTTTCCATTCTGCAGCTTTCTTTTGAATATGCTAAACATAAATAATATGTTATTATGAACTGATTTTTAAATAATTTTTTAAAAAATTGCTTTTTGCTAATACTTGAGATTGTGTTTTTAAGCTTAAAATTTCATTAGAATCTAGACCCTTGTAAACATTTCAATTGAATGGATAGTATTCTGTAAATAAGAAATCAAGCCATTTCAGTATATTTAACAATCGGAACCAAATCACACAATAAATCCAATTGATAGAAAGCTATTTATGCACCACATAATGCCATTTGGGGTTATCTAGGGACTGCATATAATTTGGTAGTCCCATAAAATTATAAAGGGATCTGAAAAATTCCTGTCGACTAGTGATGTGGCTATCTTGACATCATAGTACAACACATTATCTTTTTGCTGTTTATATATCTTTAGATTAAAAAATACCATTGTGTTACAATTGCTTGTAGTATTCAACACAGCGACATGTTGACAGGTTTGTAGCCTAGGAATAATAGATTAGAACCATAGAGACTTTGTACAATGATGAAATCACCTCGTGATGCATTTCTCAGAATGTATTAGAACATATCCCTGTTGTTAAGGGATGCATGACTATTTCAGAAATCTATCAGAGATGTGTAATGTACTCATGATTTCTGTAGCATTATTTCTTTAATATATACAGCTAGTTATCCTAGAAACCATTTAGCAGAGATCTATGTACATGGGCAATTCAGTTCATGCAATTTTACTGCATGAACTGTATATGAGTTGTGTAAAATTCATGTTATGCCAAGTTGTGCAGAAAAGAGTTCACAGCAGGCCTGACTGCTTATCTTTAGAAAGGCTTGCTTATAAGTTTGGCCCTTGACTGGAGATTGGGAACTTAGATTTTGAGAGGGTTCCCACTCCCTACTCCCTTAATAATAGAGTCTCACTGTGCCTAACACTGTTGATGCTGAACACCTGTTTTCCTACTGGGCGTCTAGAGTTTGAGTATGTGTCAGAAAGGGAACTGCTATATGATCAGTTCCTAATCAAAGTCCTGGGCGCCGAGTCTCTGATGAGTTTCCCTGGTTGGCAGTATTTCACATGTGTTGTTAATAATTCATGCTGGGGAAATTAAGTGTGTTCTGTGTTATTCCTCTGGGTGAAGACTTGGGAAGCTTGCCCCTGGTTTCCCCTATTCTCTGCCCAATGTACCTTTCTTTTTGCTGATTTTGCTCTATATCCTTTCACTGTAATACATCATAGTCATGAATAAGACTGTATGCTGAGTCCTATGAGATTTCCTAGTGAATCATCAAACCTGAAGGTGTTCTTGGGAACACACGTTTGGATACCAGTATTTACTGGTGCTTGCTTTCACATACAGTGAGTGAGGATTTATTCACTAGCTATGTTGTGACCTGTTGCTTGCCTACTGTACCACTGCTCATTGTTAGCAGTACGTTTTTTTAGCTGTTTTATTTTATGTTTTTTAAAGGGTTATCAGATTACCATGTAACTAGAATGTATTATTTCCAACTGGATTTTTTTGTTTTTATATGAATTAAGTATTTTTTCCAACAAAATCACTTTAAAATCTTTGAATACATTTATGATTTAAATAATAATAACTAACATGCAGTTATACATGTCAGACACTGATCTAAGTGCTTTGTAAATACTAACTCATGTAATCCTCACAATTCTTATGAACTATTGGGTACTCTTAGTCCCTTACACTTAGAGTACAGGTGAGAACAGTATAAATGACAAAACTGAAGCTCAATTACCTTGACCAAGGTAACAGCTGGGAAGCAGCCAAGCTTGGATCTGAACCCAGGGTGTCTGGTCTGGCTTCAGAATCTCTGTCCCTAACCACCATGTTATACCCACACTAAAAAAATGTACTGTCCCTCCTCTCAGTTTCCTGGAATACAACTTATACACCCCTTCATGTGTTATATGCTGCAAAAATAAGAATAGATGATATCTGAACTCAGATCTGTTTAGCTCTAGGCTCAGTGTTCTGAAAACCTGGCCTTACTGCCTCCCTTAAGTACATCAGGCCACACAAGGACAATGGGACAAAAAGCATCAACTGAGACTTAACAGAGAAATCAAAACATACTGTAATGCTAGTTATAACACACTTCTCTACTCCTGAGTTATACTCTTGTGACAACAGTTCCTGTCTGAAAAAATCTTTGAGGAAAGCAGTCTTATAACCTGGAAAAAGACCAATCATAGATGCTAGCTGGCTAAGCGGAAAATTTAGTTCCTAAGTTTCAGATGTCAAAAAGGTCAGGAGAAATAGATACTGTGGTATCTAGTATTCACAGCAAATCCTAAAAACACTGTCATGAATTTAAAAATAAATGCCACTGAATATCAGATGATTTGAACTTACTTCTCTAGTTGAGGATTTGTGTAAAGAATATACTGCTGTTCTTGCCATTTCCAGAGCAGTCTTTAGAAAAGTCATATCTGTCCCTGTGAAGAGTAGGAAAAAAAGCTCCTTTTTACCTCTTATCAAAATAGAAGATTAAGTTAGTAGGATTTAGAAACATTTTCTTCCAAACTCCAAAATAGCCACCTTGAAATCTTTTAGCAATAAGGGTACAAATAAACTATCAAAATATTATTTTAAGATTGGTAGAATAAAATCAGAATTATACTGTCTTGGTTAAATAAGGCTAAAGTAAAAATTTTAATATTCCAACATTAATGACTTTCAAAAAGGGGAGAAGGAAACGTGTATCGTAGTATTCAGAATCATCTTGGTGGGGGCCGGGTACTTTTTGAACTATGCATGACTTTTCCTACCCTCACTGACTTCCTAAACTCCTTGCCCACGGTGCACACAAAATTAACAGCCACAGTGAGTCACTGTTACTGATGGGCACATGTAGAAATCCTTGCGTCTGTTAAGACATTAAAAAACAGGTTCTAAAAGTATAAAATTCTTTGTATGTTTCATATTCATTCAAAAGGGTTACGCAAATTATTCTTGAAAACAAATGGGAGACATACAATGAATGAAATGACTCTTTGTTTACTTAATACAAATTTGTAAAAACAAAAGTTGAAAAACTCAATTTCTGGCATGGTGGTTCACGCCTGTAATCCAAGCACTTTGGAGGCCAAGGCGGGCGGATCACCTGAGGTCGGGAGTTCAAGGCCAGCCTGACCAACATGGTGAAACCCCATCTTTAAAAAAAAAAAAAAAAAAAAAACTCAATTTCTTAGCCATACATTAAACAAATTGAAATTTAAATTATAAGAACTATACAGGTGGGCTGGGCGCGGTGGCTCACACCTGTAATCCCAGAACTTTGGGAGGCCGAGGTGGGTGGATCACGAGGTCAAGAGATCGAGACCATCCTGGTCAACAAGGTGAAACCCCGTCTCTACTAAAAATACAAAAAATTAGCTGGGCATGGTGGCGCGTGCCTGTAATCCCAGCTACTCAGGAGGCTGAGGCAGGAGAATTGCCTGAACCCAGGAGGCGGAGGTTGCGGTGAGCCGAGATCGTGCCATTGCACTCCAGCCTGGGTAACGAGAGCGAAACTCTGTCTCAAAAAAAAAAGAAAAAAAAGAAAAAAAAAAGAACTATACAGGTAAGAGATTGGTTTACTTAATGAAGAGTAGTAAAATGACTTATCCTTAGTTTAATGAAGAGTGATAAAATCACCTAGCCCAAACAGTCAATGATAAAAATGGTTTTTATTTTTTCTAGACACGGTTTTGCTGTCTCCAAGGCTGGAGTGCAGTGGCACATTCATAGCTCATGGCAGCCTTGAATACGTGAGCTCAAGTGATCCTTCTACCTCACCCTCCCGAAGACCTAGGACTATAGGCTCACCATCACACTTGGCTAATTAAAAAAAATTTTAGTTGTTGTTGAGGCAGGGTCTAACTGTGTTGCCCAGGCTGGCTTTCAACTCCTGGCCTCAAAGAATCCTCCTGTATCGGCCTCCCAAAGCACTGGGATTACACACCTTAGCCACTGTGCCTGGCCTTAAAAATAGTTTTAAAAATGTGTCTATAAATATAGCAATATACCTGATTCTTGTTACAAACCTTTATTATTTTTGGTCCCAAAGGGAGGATTCATAATTACTGTATCAAATGACTTGGACATTCTGTTAGATAATAAGCACACATCACATTGAATCATGTCAATATTTGTTAACTCAAACTCTTCCACATTCCTGTTAAATATTTCCAATGCATCTTCATCTATGTCAAATCCAACACACAACCTATAAATACAAAACACACACAGAGTTGTGACTTATAGCTCCCAAGTAAAAACAAAAACAAAATTAGCTTTTTAAAAAAACCACGTATCTTTTTAACCCAATTAGCAAAATAAGAATGTTTTCTTTTTTTTTTTTCCAGACAGGATCTTGCTGTGTCACCCAGATGAGTGTAGGGGTGCCATGCCATCCTGATGCACTTCAGCCTCAACCTCTTGGGCTCAAGCAGTCCTCCCACCTCAGCCTCCCAAGTAGCTAGGACCCCAGGTGCATGACACCACACCCAGCTAATTTTTGTATTTTTTGTAGACATGGGGTTTCACCATGTTGCCCAGGCTGGTCTCAAACTCCTGGGCTCAAGTAATCTGCCCACCTTGGTCTCCCAAAGTGCTGGGATTACAGGCATGAGCCACTGTGCCTGGTCAAGTGTTGCTTTCAATAGCATAATTTCCCAACCTGGCAGAGGTTGGAAACTCAGGTTTGTATAAAAGGAACTACTGCTTTTACCATTTTAATTTATTTTGTGTAGTTTGTTTAGATCTACTCATTCAAAATCTATTCGGTATCAGATTTTTGCTCCCTATATCTCATTCTTTGGAGTCTCATAAATATGATTCAGTTAATCACATTGCTGCTCCTTATTAAAACCACCCAATATCCCCACCCAATACCCAAATAGTATATATTGCATTACGTACCCTGCTCCTAACATTGCACTTCCGATGCTAAGTACTCCACAACCACAACCTAGATCGGCAACGACTTTATTTTCAATGTCATCATAAGTGTTATGGATTGTATACAGCATACATGCTAAAAAATAAAAACTAGAGAATAAGCAAGCTGATGACTAAAACCAAATTGTGCAAATGACTCTTTCTAAAATAATTTCTTGTCTTGCATTACTTAGTCCTTTCCCAAATGGCATTCCAGATTATTTTTTTAAAAAGATAAGGTATAATAATTTGGTATGTAGTAAAGAGGCACCACAGAGGAGGCTAATACCCACCAGTGGTTCTCAAAAAATAGTCTCTGTTAGCAATGCCAAGAATGACAAAACTGTGACCAGTCTCTGATGTAAAATGAGGAAAAAAAAGTCAAAATGTTTTTTTTCTCAGCTTGTTCAAAACATTGCCATACACTCATATCAGTTCTTTCTGTGATGCTGAAATATTTTTTTTTTTTTTTTTTGAGACGGAGTTTCACTCTTGTTACCCAGGCTGGAGTGCAATGGCGTGGCTCACCGCAACCTCCGCCTCCTGGGTTCGGGCAATTCTCCTGCCTCAGCCTCCTGAGTAGCTGGGATTATAGAAACACACCACCATGCCCAGCTAATGTTTTTGTATTTTTAGTAGAGACGGGGTTTCACCATGTTGACCAGGATGGTCTCGATCTCTTGACCTCGTGATCCACCCGCCTCGGCCTCCCAAAGTGCTGGGATTACAGGCTTGAGCCACCGCGCCCGGCGATGCTGAAATATTTTTATGAAGGAATGGTAAGAGTAAATAGGTTTTAAAAAAAATCCTTCCTCGTCAACATAAATTTGGCAACTCCGTATCAGTTTCCAAAATTGATTTGAAATTTTACTTATCTGTGAAATCTGTAAAACTAGGAACCACTATCAAACCAGCATTAGCATCACAAAGACACAGAACCTTTTTTTTTCCTTTTGTTTTTTTAAAACACAGACAGGGTCTCACTATACTGCCCAGGCTGGTCTGGAACTCCAGGGCTCAAGCAATCCTCCTACTTCAGCCTCCCAAAGTGTTGGGATTACAGACATGAGCCACTGTGCCCAGCCACAGAAATTTGTTTTAACAAGTTTGTCACCAGAACACAAGCACCATAAGCTCCACAATATGGCTTTTAGACACATATATTCATGATCTACAGACATGTATATTCATAATCTACAAATGAGACCTCATAATAGAACTACTGGGTATTAGATATACTGAAGGTTAAACATAAATAACATCACCACTGACATCTTCCTGAAGATACCTGAATCCAGTAAAGGCTGCTGGCCATTGATACCCGAGGATCCAGAGGGGTTTTTTTGTTTTGTTTTTTCAGAGATAGGGTCTATCTCTATCACCCAGACTGGAGTGCAGTGGCAGGATCAGAGCTCACTGCAGCCTGAAGCTCCAGGGCTCAGGTGATTCTCCTGACTTAGTAATAGCAGTTGGGACTATAGGCGAATACTACCACACACAGCTAATTTACTATTTTTTTTAAGAGCTGGGTCTCACTGTGTTGCCCAGGCTGATCTTGACCTCCTGGCCTCAAGTCATCCTCTTGCCTCAGCCTCCCAAATTGCTGGGATTATAGGGGTGAGTCACCGTACTTGGTCAGATTGTTACCATTTTTTAAATTGGATTCCGCTAAAAAAACTACATTCAGCAGACTAGTAAGTCATTATTTCAGAAAATTGGTCTTAACCTAGACACAGTAGTTTTGAGCAAATTTTTGGTTGGAATCATACAATATCTTGACGTTTAAATGTAAATACACATGTATTCTCCTTGACTTTCATTGGCAGCTTAGAAACGACTATTTTGGAACTGGAAAAAACTCCTTGCAGGTGCTTTCAGAAAATTAATTTTTCTAAGGGGCCAGGCTCAGTGGCTCATGTCTGTAATCCCAGCACTTTAAGAGGCTAAGGTGGGAGGATCACTTCAGCTCAGGAGTTTGAGACCAGCTTGGGCAACATAGCAAGACCCTGTGTCTACAAAAAATAAAAATAAAAAAATATTAGCCAGGCATGATGGTGTGTGCCTGTAGTCCCAGCTGCTCAGGAGGCTTAGGCGGGAGGATCACTTGAGTCCTGGAGGTCAAGGCTGCAGTAGGCATGATCATGCCACTGCACTCCAGCCTGGGTGACAGAGTGAAACACCCATCTCAAAAACTAATAAAAATATTTTTTTCTAAGGCTTCCCAATGACTTCGGTAACACAGATAGATGTTTTCCTGTATTCTCTCTTGTATTCCCAGTTATCAATGTCTGGCATGAAATGACAATGCTAATGCTCAGAAAAATCTGTTAAAATTAATATGCACGCCCACTTTTATACAGCACATATTCTGATTCTGTTAAACAACCCTTCCACTATCAACTCTAGTATTCATTTCTAGGGCACAGTATAGCACAAAAATCCTTAGTTGCAATAGGAAATTGATCTTTACTTAGCAGATATTTACTGAGCTCCTAAATAGTACCACCAGCAACTCTTCCAGGCACTGGGAATTCAAGTATGAACGAGACCAACAAATACCTTGTCCTCAAAGAGTTTATAACGTGAGAAGTGGGGGAAGAAAAAAAAAAAAAAAAAAAAACCCACCACATTAAAAAAGTGTCTGGCAGTGTTAAGGGACCTGCAGAAAACTAGACAGGAAAACGATAAATTGTGTGTGCGTCTGTGGAGGGCGTGCCTTGAGGTGCAGTGTCAAAGAAGAACTCTCTAACGCGATAGGTGATCTTAGGGCTAAATTTCTCTAGACATTCTCTGTATCCAAATAACTTCTATTTTTATCACAGAGTAGACTGGACTAACGCTGAAGGCAGGGGAGTGGTGAACCAGCCGCCCTACCTGCAATGTGCGGCCTGGTGGGATACTGTTCTAGAAGCAGCTTGGGCTTTTCGAATCCATCCACTTGTTGCAGGCGACACTCTAGTTCCTTAAGCCTTAATTTCTTCATTTTGCTTTAAAGCATGGGGTCACAGGGTTTGAAGGCACAGGATCTGCGGAGAAATCTATTGAACTGGGATGTTTCCTCCCTACCCCCAACCTTCCCCCCTATTCAGCACCGCTGGCCAGACCCAAAGATGCGCTCTAAGGAGACGCCGCGATGCTGGGCACAGGGCGAGCCTCGGACCCACCTCCCGGGTAACCCACGCGGTCCCGGGAGACTGCGACGGCGCCTGGCTGAAGCCCCAGAATACCTCGCGGCAGGACCTCTGGAGGCGACCTGCACTTCGGCCGGGGCCGGAAGCGCCAGCCCGTACCCGCGCACGCGTTCGCCGCCCAGCGGCCTGGCGCCGAGCTGCAACGTCTGTCCTGCGCCGGGGTTCAGCTGGCCACCTGGGGGCCTCATCGCCCCATCAGCGCCACCCGCAAAGTCTGTGCTACTCGCAGATCCACCACCAGCCCTTGCCATTCTGTCGAGTGCTAATTAATTACCCTCTAGTTTGCACTGAGTACCTGCCGGCCCTCAAAGGATGGGGAAAGGTAGAGAGTGAAAGGGAAGCGGGAGAGAAAGTCACAGTCACTTTGTTGCCTGGCCCAGAGTGACTCTTTTTATTTCCCAAGTTTCGGCTAAGAAAGTAGCGATCTCCATTCACCTTTACCTCCTTCGCCATTCTCATGCCTCACTTTATTGTAATTTTGTTTCCCAATTTTTCGGTAATTTTTGTCACTTGGAATTCTCACAGGGATGGTGATGTCAGAGAAACCCAAAGAAGAGAGAGTGGAAATGGAAGAATAGGCAGTGGTGTCAAATACTGGAAAGAGGTCGGGCTTCATAAAGTAGGAGTAGAAATCAAGTTGCGGCAGATCGTGGAGCGAATGGAAGTTTAGGAAGAAGAAAGAGTGGCGCCGGGCGCGGTGGTTCATCCCTGTAATCCCAGCACTTTAGGAGGCCAAGGCGGGCAGATCACGAGGTCAGGAAATCGAGACTATCCTGGCAAACATGGTGAAACCCCGTCGCTACTAAAAATACAAAAATTAGCTGGGCGTGGTGGCAAGTGCCTGTAATCTCAGCTATTCGGGAGGCTCAGGCAGGAGAATTCCTTGAGCCAGGAAGTCGGAGGTTGCAGTGAGCCGATATTGCACCACTGCACTCCAGCCTGGAGACAAAAAAAAAAAAAAAAAAAAGGCAAGAAAGAGAGAAATGTGGCATACGAAAAGAAGAGAATGGTTGATAGTAAGGTTGGGGGAAGCCTAATTATTTTTTCAATTTTTTTTTAAGATAGGAGGAGACAAATTCTGAAACGATTGAGCTAATAGAAAGAGAGAGGTTTAAAATACAAGAGGATATTGGATGGAGTTGGGATCCTAAGAAGGCAGGGTCCAATGCTTAAGTAAAAGGATTGCCTTTAAGCCTGCGGATGGACACCTCTGCATTATTAAAGGAAAACGAAAAAGAGTGAATGGGTGATGACGAAGTAGAAAAGTGTCCCAGGCTGCCACTTCCTAGGAATAGTAGAATTCAAAGTTGCCTGTTAGAATCAAATGAGTTAAAACACAGTTTTTGGCACGTAAAGTTAAGACATGAAGCTTTATTTGGTTTATAATTCAGTGATTCATAAAGAAAATTATTGAGCAAATTTAACTTATCACTGTTAAGATTGTGAAGTACTTAACTAATGTAGAAAACCAGGACGGTAAAATGACATGTTTTAATTATGTTTCATTCATTTCAAACACAGGGTTACGGATTGGAAACAACTCTGTGCTTTTTTGGAGATGGAGTCTCACTCTGTCGTCTAGGCTGGAGTGCAGTGGTGTGATCTCGTTTCACTGCAATCTCCACATCCTGGGTTCAAGCGATTCTCCCGCCTCAGCCTCCCGAGTAGCTGGGACTACAGGCGAGCGCCACCACTCCCGGTTAACTTTTGTATTTTTAGGAGAGACGGGTTTTATCATGTCGGCAGGCTGATCTCTAATTCCTGACCTCGAATAATCCGCCCGCTTCGGCCTCCCAAAGTGTTGGGATTACAGGCGTGAGCCACCGCGCCCGGCCTTCTGTTCTTCTTTGGACTGCTCTTCCTACAAATTTTTTTTTCCCTTAAGTTGGAGTCTCACACCATCGCCCAGGCTGGACTTTGATAACAGTAGGAATGCACATCTCAGAACAAAATGCAGATGCCTAAAATACATCTGAAAGATGCTGTGAATAATTCCTGTAGCCTATGCAAGTAAAGAAATACTTGACCTTATTAGAGATTTCCTATAAGATGAGTATTTCAGTAGTTCTTAACTTGGAAAGTTAGGAGCCCACTGGGCGCCGAGGCCAGAGGGGCGGGGAGAAGACTCTGCAGCCCGAGGGGGCGTGTGCAGGGGCGTGGCCGAGGGCGGAGGAGCTCGGCCGCTCCGGGTATCGCGAGAGTTGGGCGGGCCGAGCAATCGCAGCAGTCTATTCCCCACTCTCCCCGGAGGAGCCACCGGCCCTGGACTCTCCAAATTCTGAGCTCTCATCATGGCGGCGGCGGCCGCGGCTGCCGTCGGGGGCCAGCAGCAGTCTCAGCCCGAGCTGGCCGCGTCGGGGCTGGCCCTAGACAAGGCGGCCACCGCCGCGCACCTCAAGGCGGCCCTCAGCCGGCCGGACAACCGCGCAGGTGCTGAGGAGCTGCAGGCGCTGCTGGAGCGGGTGCTGAGCGCCGAGCGGCCGCTGGCCGCTGCTGCGGGCGGCGAGGACGCGGCGGCGGCCGGAGGCGGGGGTGGTCCGGGGGCGGCCGAAGAGGAGGCCCTGGAGTGGTGTAAGTGCCTTCTGGCGGGTGGCGGCGGCTACGACGAGTTCTGCGCGGCGGTCCGGGCCTACGATCCCGCGGCGCTCTGCGGCCTGGTCTGGACAGCCAACTTCGTGGCCTACCGCTGCCGGACGTGCGGCATCTCGCCCTGCATGTCGCTGTGCGCCGAGTGCTTCCACCAGGGCGACCACACCGGACACGACTTCAACATGTTCCGCAGCCAGGCCGGGGGCGCGTGCGACTGCGGGGACAGCAACGTGATGCGGGAGAGCGGGTGAGTGGAGCCCTCCCCGCGGGCGAGGCGACCCTGCGTCGGGGGCGTCGCGGGAGGGCCTGGAGCGGGGCACTGGGAGCCCACTCTGAGCTGTCAAGGGGAGGGTGCGGGGGAGGATGCAGCCACAGGGGGTTGGAGGTGACTGAGCTGTCAGCGGTGGAAAGGGGGTGGGGAGGAGGGAGGAGAGGAGAGCAGAGAGCTTGTTTAGGAAACCCGGCTGTGAATTTTGGGGAAGCCAGGTTGGGTAAATGATAGCGAGGAAAGAGCCAGTGTGTGGGGTGGGAGGGGAGTGAGGGGGAAAGGATTTTGGTGGAAGCTCGTGTCGAGCTGTCAATTGTGTACTTATTGGGAAAGGCTGTAAAGCCTGGTTCTTGGGAAGAGACTTAGGTTGTGATTTGGATTGGCTTGGAGGAGGGTGCTATTGGGGACCGCATTGGCTCTCGGGATGATGAGAGCTGGGGAGGTGGTCTTGTACGTACGTGCAGGGAAGGACGGTTGAGGAAAAGGGCTTCTGAACTGCCAGTGTGTCTGTCAGTGTGAGAGAGAAGGAGCTCTTGAGGGTTGAGGGAGGAGGGAAGGGGAGGGGCCTGCATGAAAAGTGACTGTTGAGCTGTCAGTGGAGTATTTGGTATGCTGGAATGACATTTAGAATTGGGCTACTGAGCAGTCAGTTACAGAATACCCTCCATACCAGGAGAGCAAACAAAATACTGAGCGAATTACGAATCAAGTATTAGGTCTTCTCCAGTTAAGGGTAGTTTGTTCACTCACTGATATGTGAATATCTGTCTAAGAGGAGACAGCAAATGTCCTTTTGACAGAAGCGATACACCAGATGTTGGGACTTATGAGAAAATAAAACATTTCAGAGTTTGCAGTGAGTTACAGGGAGTTGGTACATGTGGGGTCTTGGCTTGGAACATGATGTCAGTGTCAGGGACAGTATGAGAAAAAAGGAAAAAGTGAAAGAGGGGCAATTTTGGCTGGACAGTACTCGAAAGAACGTTAGCAACTACTAGTTGCTACCAGTTATTAAACTTCTTCAATTTTCAGGTCTTAAGATTAATGCAGAGTGTAATCTTTTTATAAATGGTCCCTTCTTCTTCGGACTACTCGTAAGGTTACTGTTACTCCAAAATGTTTGTACCTACTATGTGCAAGCAAGGCTATTTGGACATTAAAAATGAATGAAAGATTGACCAATCCCTTACTCTACTTGCACTGGAGTAGAAAGTAATACATTCCTTAAACAGTAACTTGGGAGTTAGAGGAGAGAGAGGAGGTTTCTGTGCAGGCAGAGTAAGAAAAGATCTTCAGAAAGGAGGTGTTTTTGAACTTGCTAATGACAATAACATAATTGCAGCTAACATTTGAGTTCTTGAACTGTACTCTGACAATTTAAAAGTACTTTTTAAAATTTAATATTTGAATAGGTAAAGTATATCGCTAAAAAAGCAAATACACACACACGCACACACACACACACACACACGGAAATTTTTCTCTCATCCAGTCTTCTACCTGTCCAGTTCCTTCTTGCTTAGTTTCTCTTACTGCAGAACAAGCAAGTGTGTTTCTTAGTTTTTCAGTCTCTTTTTGCGCAAAGGGTTACATACTGTCCACTGTTCTACATTTTGCGTTTTTTAGTTATCTTAGATGTATTTCAATATCAGTGTTCTCATTAATAAATCAGTGTTCTCATTCTGTTTTTTTTTTAAAAACTGCTGCATAGTGTTCCATGTTATGAATTTGCCATTCCTTTTTAAATTTCATTTTTAATTTTTTGTGAATTTGCATTCTTGATTTAATATCTCTTCATGGGCATTTGGCTTTCCAGTATAAACTCAAAAATGTGGTATATATCTGTCTTTTCCCACCTGTGCAAAAATGTCAGTGAAATAAATTCTCAAAAGTGGGATTTCCCAATTGCCCTGCCTAAGGCTTAGTACTAGTTACTGTATGAGACTACCTGTTTTCCAAAAACCTCATCAACAGAGTAGTATTAAAATTTTGGGTGGCCACATTCTAGCTGTTATAAGTGATTTAACTTATTTATTCTTTGACTCTGAGATTGTTATTTTATTCTCATTGTACAGAAGAGGAAATTAGGGCTGTTAAAACACTTGCTCAGGATCACACAGGTAGTAAGCAAGGCTCCAGGGCTCAAGAGCTGGACTAGTCAACCATTTCTCTCTACTGCCTCTACTAAATAGCATTCTTATTGGTTCTTCTTTTCAATACTATGTTTGGTCTTTTTTTTTTTCTTCTTAATATGCTATTCTTATATGGGCCTTTGTTTCTTTCTTTGAAACTTTTTTGTTTTAAAGAGGCACATCAGAACAGGAGTTGGAGCAATCCTTTACTGATATTTAAACATTTTTACTTCGTGGACTAGGTTAGCATTTAGAAAAGCCTCCTTGAAGATAGGAAATAATGTTAGTTCTTTCCTCACTTTTGGAATATAGTGGTAATTATCAGGTTGTCCTGGGTGAGATGCAAGTCTGCTTGCTTGTGATGCTTCAGTGTACTACCAGAAATATGTTGGTGAGTTTCTTTGATATTCATACAGTTTTAGGGCATCCAGGCTATAGAGAGTCAACATCCTAACCTCATAGTATTTGCTTTTACTGATGTCTCATAGATAAATACTGTTCTCCCAGCCTGGCAACCCTCTATGAGTTGATACATAATATTTAAAGATTTATTATCTCTATCTGAAACCACAGCTATTGCCTATATGTCCCAGCAGTTGCCATATCCAGTTTCATAAAGGACAAGATTGAACAATAACAGTATTGTGGCCATGTGGTTATTCTGAAATTTTTATAATTGCTTGGGTTGGGTAGAATAATGTTTCTGGACTAAACAACTAAATTACTGCCTCGAGACATAGGTGATGCTGACCAGCTCTGCAACCTAAATTTATAAGGCTGCCTCTGGAACCTTCTTAGAATTGGAAATCATCAACAGCTTATAGCAGTGTTCCTCATGGGCAAAGCTGGACTACCCTGGCATGAACAGAATGTTTAGATTTTTCACAGTTTTTGATATTTTAAAAATGCCTTTATGTTGCCAAAGATTGAATGTATATTGATTTTGGGGTTTTTATTCTAACTGCCGTAAAATTTTGTAAATTTCATGCTTTAGTCACTTTTAGAGGAAGAATTCCTTCCCCCCCCCATATTTGTGCTCTTAGTAAATGAGGAAAATCTTGCTGTGACATAATCCTTTTCACAAGTGTCTGTTGCCTATAGGATGTTCTGTGATTGGAGATGGAGAAGAGTCTTGAATCCATCGCAGCTGTATTTATATTTAATTTTCAAATTAGCAATTATAGAACTATAAAGAGGAATTAGTCATTTTGAGTAGTATTGATGTAATCAATGTGACGGTATTAGCAGACCAAAGGAAGAAAACAATTGAGGATTCATTTGTGGGATGAGATCACAAAGGCTATGTACTGATAACTGTATGTATAACTACAGTTTTGCCACTGGTGAATAAGTGCAGCCACTGTCTCAAATGCTTATGGATGGATGAACTCAAAATGAAATAAAACAAAATAACCTGTAATCGAAAGTCTCAAATACATTCGTCCCTCAGTATATGGTATACACAGGAGACTGGTTCCAGGATACCCACCTTTCACCCACTCTCCATCGTATACTGAAATCCTGCTATGAAAAAAGTCTGCTTTTCATGTGTGTGGGTTTCAGATCCATGAATCTGTATTTTCGATCCATGTTTGATTTAAAAAAAATTCCTTGTAAGTGGACCCTTGGAGTTCAAACCAGTGTTGTTCAAAGGTCAACTGTAATGTCTGACTAGCTGGTTTTGGGCTCTGATGGGGTACTAAACCAGAAACTGGGATTTTAAACATTTAGTTCTCAAATTTTGATGCAGAGAATGATGAGTTTCATTCTGTCCTATATTACAGATATTTTTGTCTCCTTGCTTGTTCTTCCTCACATATTCTAAGCTCCTTAAAAGATAAGGACCTCATTTTGCTAGTAACCAGATGCCAGCACAGCCTCTTGTACTTAGTAGGTATCAGTAATATTGGATAAAAATAGTGACTACTATACCTGAAAAGTTGCTGTAAGATTACATGGCTTTAGTTATTCATGAGATGGCATTGATTATTAAATGCATAGCAGCTTTTTTCAGAGTGCTTTCATTCTTTTTTAATTTCAGAAGTAATACACATTGATTATAACATAAAAATAAGTGGATAAAGTAAAAAGTAAAGGTGCCTTTCTCCATCCTATCCCTCAGTAAGAGATTTCCCTTACTTACTTTTGAGCTTAGTTACGTATTTAAAAGAGATTAGTTATAATTTATTCATCATTTTTAGTTTCTTTTTTTTTCTTTTCTTCCTTTTTAAAGAAACAGTGTCTTGCAGTGTCTCCCAGGCTGGAGTGCAGTGGTGTGACACCACTTCTCACTGCAGCCTCAACCTCTCAGGCTCAAGTGATCTCCCACCTCAGCCTCCCAAGTAGCTGGGACTACAGGCACACACCACCACACCCAGCTGAAATTTTTTTTTGCATTTTTTGTAGAGATGATATTTGACCATATTGGCCAGGCTGGTTTTGAACTCCTGGCTTCAAGTGGTCCACTTGCCTCATCCTCCCAAAGGGCTAGGATTATAGTTGTGAGCCACAGTATGGTGCCTGGCCTGTGCTGTGGGAGGTTTTTAGGTTTTTTGATTTGTGGTAGCCAGAAATGGAACCATGTAAATGTCTGGTTGAATAGAGTTATTTTCTTCAGTACCTTGCTCTTTTCCCCTTATCATATTTATGGGCACTATCCCAAAAGTAGAATTGCTTCATTTTTAAAGTTAAATAATATTTCATTGTATTTTCATGTTTTTGTAATGTGCTATGATTTTTGCGGTCAGTTCCCTACTGAGAGACATTTCCAGACTTGAGCTGTTGTAAACATTGTTGCAGTCAGTATTCTTGTATACACTTCTTCATATGTGTGTGAGCATATGTGTGAGGATAAATTCCTACAAGTTATATCTTGGTTAAAGGAAATGTGCAATTTCAACTTTGATAGAGCCTTCCAAAGAAATTATTTTACATTCCTGCCAATAATGGTTGAGAAAGTTTGTTTCCCCATATCCTGGCAGTATACATGGTGGTATCAGTGTTTCTGATCTTTTCTGCTCTGGTAAGTGAAAAGTGATACCTTGTTTCATCTGTTATCTCCCCAGTCCCACTGCTCTTTTCTCCCAGCCAGGAGTATTTTAAAGCAAATATCAGATACCTTATAATTTAATTTAAAAATATTGAGTATGTATCTCAGCAGAGAGATGTGAACTCTAAAATGTAACTCAAGTGTCCATCAGTGAATGAATGGATAAGCAATATGTGGATTATACATACAACACAACAGAATATTTAGTCTTAAAAAGTATTAAAATTCTGACACGTTAGAATGTTACAATGTAGATACACCCTGAAGACTTTATGCCAAATGAAATGACCCCCCCAAAGACAAATGCTTTTATGCTTCTTTTTATATGAAGTACCCGGAATAGTCAAATTCATAGAGACAGAAAGTAGAATAGTGATTATCAGAGGCCAAGGGATGGGGAGATTGGGGAGTTATTTTTGAACAGGTACAGAGTTTCAGTTCGTGAAGATGAAAAAGTTCTCGAAATCAGTGGTTCTGACGGTTACAAAACAAGGTGAATGTACTTAATGCCACTAAACTGAACACTTAAGATGATTTAAATGGAAACATTTATGTTATTTATATTTTTACCACAATTAAAAAATAATGCCAGGTCTGGTGGCTTGCACCTGTAGTCACAGCACCTGTGACTTCCGAGGCTGAGATGGGAGTATTGCTTGAGCCTGGGAGTAAGAGGCCGCGGTGAGTTATGATCACACCTGTGAATAGGCACCACACTCCAGCCATATCAACATAGAATGACTTCATCTCTTGCAAACAAAGCAAAAACCAACCAACCAACTAGACAAACTGTAGCAGGAGTGGCGGGGAACAAACCTCTTGAACACTGAACTGGGGAAGGAAGTGACTTTTTATTTGGCTAGGAGCTGCGGGGGTCTACAGGCTCATTCACCGAGCTCCTGGAGCTGCAGCCTCTCTCCCCTTTTATAGGCTTACAACACTAAAGGGGAAACTGAGGCGGAATTATGTCATTGTCCACTTGCTGGACGTCTGACCTTACAATCTTTGGCTTCATTGATTTGCTAATTCGTATACAGCACAAGCAGGTACCAGCAAGGGAGTGGGACTTACAGAGACAAGACAAAAGCAACAAGCTGTTTGTTGGCAGAGATGTTTCCAAGAGGGAGCCTAGTCTGTGGAAACGTGGGGGCATGAACCATTGCCAGGCTCTAGCAGGCAGAGATAGCATTCATTTGCAGCTCTTTCAAGGTTAAGAGCAGAGACACTGAGAACTAAAGAGGGAGTCATTTTCCCAGCTCTTTGGTATTTTATTTCATTTTTTTTTTCCTTCTTCACCCTCCTTCCCATCTGGAAGGCGGGGGAGGGAGGAGGTGAAATTGAAGGAGGCGAGAGGGTCTCCCCTCTCAAAACAAACAAAAAAACCCCCCAAACCACAATACCAATACTACACTTAAAATATTCATAATTTTTTTTTTGTTTGTTTGTTTTTTGAGACTGAGTCTCACCCCGTTGCCAGGCTGGAGTGCGATCTCAGCCCACTGCAGCCTCCACCTCTCAGGTTCAAGCAATTCTCCTGTCTCAGCCTCACGAGTAGCTGGGACTACAGGTGCATGCCACCATGCCTGGCTAATTTTTGTATTTTTAGTAGAAATGGGGTGTCACCATATTGGTCAGGCTGGTCTTGAACTCCTGACCTCAGGCGATCCACCCGGCCTCCCAAAGTACTGGGATTACAGGCGTGAGCCATTGTACTCAGCCTAATTTTTTAATCGTTATAAAAGTCTTTAAAACTATTTTCAATTATGAAACAATTTGAATTTACGAACAAAAGTAATAAAACAGATTACTGTTATATATACAGAGTATAGTATATAACAAAAGTAATATAAAAGTAATATAACAGATACCTTTGTACTTAGCATCGAGGTGAATAGATGTTAACCTTTTGCCATGTTTGCTTTAGAGCTGCTTTTAGTCAAAAAACCAAAAGGTCAGCCTACCTCTCCCTTCCTTTCTCTTTCCCTCTCCATAGGTTAGCATTATCCTGAAATTTCTGTGCCATATTTATGCATGTTTTTGTATATTTACTGCATCCGAACAGTAAATGTACATGGACTGTTCTAATGTCAAATTTTACATAAGTGATTTTATATTGTATGACTGCTTTTGTAATTTGCCCTTTTCACTAACTATGTTGCTAATAATAGACTGGTGCATTCATTTCTAACTACTGTTAATAATTCTTATAAACTATAGTTTACTTAACTATTTCTTTGCTGAAGGGCCAATTAGATGCGTTCTATTTTTTATTTCTTCCAGTAGGGCCACAGGGAACATCTTTGCATGTATCTCTTTATACAGACAGACTAGAATTTCTTTAAGATAGATTCCTGGAAGGAGAATTGCTGGACCATAGAATGTTCTATTCTTCAGCACTACTAGGTAGTTAAGAATTGCCCTATGGCCAGGTGCTATGGCTCACATCTGTAATACTAGCACTTTGGGAGGCCGAGGCGGGTGGATCATGAGGTCTGGAGTTTGAGACCAGCCTGGCCAAAATGATGAAACATTGTCTCTCCTAAAAATTACAAAAATTAGCCGGGCGTGGTGGCACGTGCCTGTAGTCCCAGCTACTCAGGGGACTGAGGCAGGAGAATCGGTTGAACCGGGGAGGCAGAGGTTGCAGTGAGCTTAGATTGTGCCACTGTACTCTAGCCTGGGCAACAGAGCAAGACTCTGTTGAAAAAAAAAAAAATTGCCCTCCAGTGGTTGATGCCATTTAGCTCCCAGTATACTGCCACCAGGGATTTTTTTTTTTTTTTTTAAAGTTGGAGTCTCCCTCTGTCACCCCGGCTGGAGTACAGTAGCATAATCTCAGCTCACTGCAACCTCCACCTCCCAGGTTCAAGCAATTCTTCTGCCTCAGCCTCCTGAGTAGCTGGGACTAGAAGCGTGTGCCATCACACCCAGCTAATTTTTGTATTTTTAGTACAAACGGGATTTCACCATATTAGCCAGGTTGGTCTCGAACTCCTGACCTCAAGTGATCTGCCTGCCTCAGCCTCCCAAAGTGCTGCGATTATAGGCATGAGCCACCATGCCCAGCCCCACCAGGAATTTGAGTTCTTGTTTTTCTGTTTATCGAAACCTGGTGTTAATGAGAACACATGGAGACAGGGAGGGGAACAATACACACTGAGGTCTGTTGGGTGGGGGGCGGAGAGAGGGAGACCATCAGAAAAAATAGCTGATGCATGCTGGGCTTCATACCCAGGTGGTAGGTTGATAGGTGCAGCAAACCACCATGGCCAACATTAACCTATGTAACAAACCTGTGCATGCTGCACATGTACTTTGGAACTTAAAATTATATATACACATTTATAATATTTTACCAATCTGTTGGATATATACACCTTTTTAAAATTTATATTTTCCTGACTAGTAAAGTTGAACATGTTTTTGTATGTTTTGGGGCCATTTGGGTTTCTTTTTTTTTTTTGGTGAACTGCTGGTTTATACTTTTTGACTGTTTTCTGTTTGTTTTGTCTGTTATTACTGAGTTTTAAGAATGCTGTACATCCTCTAGATGCTGATCCTTGGTTATAATAATACCTAATTTCATCTTGTAGTGTGTGTCTTGTCTTTTTATCTTGAAATACATAATTTTGTTGTAAAAGATTTTAAATTAAAAGTTTTTCTTCTGTAGTTTGTATTATTTTATCTTGTTAAAGAAATCTTCACTCTGGTTTAAAAAATGCTTATATATTTTCTACTAAAAGATTTAAGGTTTTACATTGTACACTTAGGTCTTTTGTCCATCTGGATTTATTTTTACTTGTAGTATGAGATCGAGGTCTGTATTAGTCTGTTTTCACACTGCTATAAAGAACTGCCAGAGACTGGGTAATTTATAAAGGAAGGAGTTCAACATGGCTGGGGAGGCCTCAGGAAACTTACAATCATGGTGGAAGGCACCTCTTTACAGAGCAGCAGGAGGGAGAAGAGGTAAGCAGGGGAAATGCCAGATTCTTATAAAACCATCACGTCTTGGCTGGGTGCAGTGGCTCACGCTTGTAATTCCAGCACTTTGGGAGGCCAAGGTGGGCAGATCATGAGGTCAGAAGTTTGAGACCAGTGTGGCCAACATGGTGAAACTCCGCCTCTACTAAAAATATAAAAATTAGCTGTTTGTGGTGGCATGGGCCTGTAATTTCAGCTACTTTGGAGGCTGAGGTGGGAGAATCACTTGAACCTGGGAGGTGAGGTTCCAGCACTCCAGCCTGGGTGACAGAGTGAGACCCTGTCTCAAAAACAAAACAAACGAAACACACCATCACGTCTTGTGAGAACTCACTATCATGAGAACAGCATAGGGCAAACCATCCCCATGATACAGTTACCTCCACCTCATCCTGCCCTTGACATGGGGATTATGGGGATTATAATTCAGGATGAGATTTTGGGTGGGGACTAGTCAAACCGTATATTAGATCTAATTTTATCTTTTCAAATATGAGAATTCACTTATTGAACATTTTTTTCCTCTATTGATCTACAGTGTCACCTCTATCACATACCACCTTCCTATCTCCTAAGCTCTCTGTTGTTGTATTGATATGTCTCTTGTAACAGTGCCATACTACTTTATTAGAACATTAAAATGTATTTTGATATGGTGGGATTTTCTTACTACTCTTCAAAAGGATTTTGGCTATTCTTGGTCCCTGTTTTTATTTGAATTTCAGGGTCAGCATGCCAGGTTCTCTGGAAAACGTCTGTTAAGATGCTGACCGGCATCACATTAAATATGAGGAGGTTGCAGAAAGATACATATTCAAGTATATTCACTGTAACACTGAAATAGGGAAAAATGGAAACAATGAGATTAGTGAACTGTAGTTTAATTATACAATGGAATACTTTATGGTAGAATACATAAATTGCCATCAGTCTTAGTCTGTTTGTGCTGCTGTAACACCAGACTGAGTAATTTAGAAATAACAGAAATTTATTTCTTCCAATCTGGAGGCTGGGAAGTCGACGATTAAGGCTTTGTGTGTGTGTCTGTGTGTGTGTGTGTGTGTGTGTGTGTGTGTGTGTGTGTATGTCTGGTGAGGCGTTCTTGTTGCATCCTAACATGGCAGAAGTGGGGAAGAGGGCAAAAGGGGCCTAAGCTAGTTCCCTCCAGCACTTGCTTAAGGCAGAGCCCTCGTAACTTAATCACATTGCCAAAGGCTTCCGCCTCCTAGTACCACCACAAAATTTCAGTGTGAATTTTGGAGAGGACACACATTCAGACTGTGGTGTTCTGCCTCTGCCCCTTGCCCTCACAAAGTTTATGTCTTTTCACATACAAATACATTCATTCCGTTCCAGTAGCTCCAGAAGTCTTGTTCTAGCAGCAGCTCAGAAGTCTAAAGTTCGGAGTCTCATCTAAATATCATGTCAATTAGATGTGGTGAGACTCAAAGATATGCTTCATCCTATAGCAGATTTCTCTCTAGCTGTGAACCTGTGAAGTCAAATTACCTGCTTTCAAAATACAATGTCTTACACCGTTGGTGGGAATGTAAATTATTACTAGTACAGCCACTATGGAGAACAGCATGGAGGTTCCTCAGAAAACTAAAAATAGGTTACCATGTGATCCAGTAATTCCACTACTGGGTATATATGCAAAAAAAGGGAAATCAATATATGAAAAAGAGATCTCAAGTCCCATGTTTATTGCAGCACTATTCATAGTAGCCAAAACAGGGAATCAACCTAAATGCCCACTAATGGAAGAATGGATAAAGGAAATGTGGTATTGCCGGGCACGGTGGCTCACGCCTGTAATCCCAGCACTTTGGGAGGCCGAGGCGGGTGGATCACGAGGTCAAGAGATCGAGACCATCCTGGTCAACGTGGTGAAACCCTGTTTCTACTAAAAATACAAAAAATTAGCTGGGCATGGTGGTGCGTGCCTGTAATCCCAGCTACTGAGGAGACTGAGGCAGGAGAATTGACTGAACCCAGGAGGTGGAGTTTGCGGTGAGGCGAGATCGCGCCATTGCACTCCAGCCTGGGTAACAAGAGCAAAACTCCGTCTCAAAAAAAAAGAAAAAAGGAAATGTGGTATATATGCACAATGGAATATTATGTAGCCATAAAAACAATGAAATCTTGTCGTTTGTAGCAACATGGGTGGGCCTGGAGGCCATTATGTTAAGTGAAATAAGCCCAGGGCAGAAAGACAAATATCTCATGTTCTCACTCCTGTGGGAGTTAAAAAAGTGGATTTCATGAAGATAGAGAGTAGATTTGTGATTACCAGAGGGAAGGGAGAAAGAAGGAGGGGGATAAAGAAAAGTTAATTAATGGGTACAAATATATGGTTTGATGGAAGAAATAAGACCTAATGTTATATAGCTCAGTAGGGTAACTGTAGTTTACAAATAATCCATTGTAAATTACAAAATAGCTAGAAGAGAAGAATTTGAATGGCTGTAGCATAAAAAGACAAATATTTAAGGTGGTGGTATCCCAAGTACATTGGTTTGATCTTTGCAAATTATATGAATGTATTAAATTATTACATGTACCCAGAAACTATGTACATCTGTTATGCATCCAATAAAGCGCACATGCGCACACGCAAACACTGCAATGGTGAGAGAGTCAAGGACACATGTTTCCATTATGTAGGGAGGAATAAGTAATAAAGGAGGAGTGGCATATCTCAAGTAAGTGCAAAACTCAGCAAGGCCAACAACATTAAATCCTAAGGCTTGAGTATAATTGTCTTGCTTTCTGGACACACTGGGTTGGAGTTTGGGTCCCCAAGGTGTAAGAATTTAAAAAAGGAAAGTAACATGAAAGGTGGCTTACCAGTCAAGACAGATTTATTTTAAAGAAAACAAACCTGAGAGGAGCATTCTGGCCAAGCTAGGTCAGAGGCCCACTCTCTTACAGACTGAGAGTTTTTAAGGATTCAGGGTGAGAGTTGGACTGCTTCTGTGTTTCTTTGTTACGCTTATCTGGGAGGGAGAATTGTGTGTCTGTTCCCATGTATCTTTCTGCAGCTGCAGGCATACCCACCCCTCCATCTTAGCATCCCTGTCTTAGTCCACCTGAAGGGAAAGGAATGTGCTATTAAGGCCCACTGTTTTACTGGGGCCCATTGTATGAGTGTGAAGTTTGGCAGTTACCCAAGAGACTTTCCCCCCACCTCCCTCTGAGCTGTCTTACCTGTGTTTCACTGTCTCCTCTTTCTGGCTGCTTGTAGTTAGCAGAGGAGTGATTTCCTTGAAATGCATGAAGCTAGAAAGGGAGCTGGAACTTGACGTGGTGGTGTTTGTCCAAGATGAGATGACAGTGCTCCTGCTGTGTCACAAGGCTTCTGGTGGCTCTACCACTGTAGCCTCTCTTGGGCGCAGTCCACACTGTACCTCTCACAGGTTGGAATCCGGTACCTCTGGCTTTCCTAAGCTGGAGTTGCATGTTGGTGACTATGTGACTGTGCTTCTGGGGTTTTGGGGGCAACCCTGCCCCCACAGCCCTACTGGGTGTTGCCCTTGTGGAGACTCTCTCTGGTGGACCTGTCCTCCACTGGCTCCACTAGGCATTGCCCTTGTGGGGACTCTGCTGCTGCCCTGCTCTGTGACAGTTCCCTGCCTGGGCCTCAGGCTCTCTGGTACATGCTTTGAAATTTAGGTGGATGAAGCCATGCCTCCACAGCTTGCAGAGTTAGTAACATGTGGACACTGCAAAGGTTGCTTACTGCTTGTTCCTTTGGGAGTGGCAGCCTTAGCAGCATCCTGGCTGTGTGAACTGCAGGTGGGGTGCAAGGAACACTGCATTGGAATGCAGGGAGCAGAGACTTGAGGTGATGCTGTGCAGCAAGCCCTGAGGCTCCACAGGCACCCTGGGCCCCTCTGTTGAAACAGTTCTTCGCTCAAGGCCCTGGCATTCTGGGCTTGCCGTGGGTGTGGCTGTCTCAAAGATCTCAACAGCTTTTGGGGTCATTTTTCCATTGTCTTGATGAAACAGTCACACCTTGGCCACATCCTTGGTTTTTTTCTCCTAAGCATGCTTTTTTATTCTTTACATGGCCTGGTTGAGAATTTTCCAAATCTTTACATTCTATTTTTTTTTTTATTATAAATTTCATCTTCACCTCATTGTCTCTATTTGGATTTTAGTATAAGCAGCTAAGAGAAGCCATGCAGTATCTTGAACACTTTGCTTAGAGGTTTTTTCCTGCTAAATATCCTAGTTTATAGCTCTTATATTTTGCCTTTCACAAAGTAGTAGGACATGGATACAATTCAGCCAAAAAAATTTTTTTTTTTTTGAGAGGGAGTCTTGCATTGTTGCCAGGCTGGAGTGCAGTGGTGTGATCTCGGCTCATTGCAACCTCCACCTCCCCGGTTCAAGCGATTCTCCTGTCTCAGCTTCCCTAGTAGCTGGAACTACAGGCGCGCGCCACCATGCCCAGATAATTTTAGTATTTTTAATAGAGACATGGTTTCACCATATTGACCAGGCTGGTCTCGAGCTCCTGACCTCGTGATCCACCTGCCTTGGCCTCCCAAAGTGCTGGGATTATAAGCGTGTGCCACTGCGCCCGGCCAATTCAGCTAATTTCTTTGCTACTTTGTAAAAAGAATGGTCTTTCCTCCAGTTTGAGATATGAAATTCCTCATTTCTGTTTAAGAGATCATCAGAATGGCCTTTACTCTCCATATTTCTACCACCTCCATTTTTTTCCTTTGAGCCTGCACCGGAACTATCCTTAATGCTCCTTTTATGGCAATCTAAGCTTTTCTTAGTATTCAGTTCAAAACTGCTCCAGCCTCTACCTATTACCGAGTTCCAAAGCCACTTCCATGTTTTCAGGTATTTGTTATAGCAACAATATCACTTCTTTGTACCAATTTCTGGCTTAGTTCATTTGTGCTGTTACAACAAAATACCTCAGACTGAGTAATTTATAAAGAACAGAAATTATTTCTTACAGTTGGAAGGCTGGAAAGTCCAAGATCAAAGCACTTGTATTTGGGGTCTGGTGAGGGCCTTCTGCTGCATCCTCACGTGGTGGAAGTGGTGAAAAGGGCAAAAGGGGCAGATCTTGTGTCATATAGTGGAAGAGTGGTTAAGCAAAAGGAACCTGAGCTAGTTCCCTCTAGCCCTTTTATAAGGCACTAATCCATCTGAGAGGGCAGAGCCCTAATGACTTAACACTTCCCCAAAGGCTATGCCTCTTAATACAACCACAGTGGGGATTCAGTTACAATATGAGTTTTGGAGAGGTCACATATTCAAATCATAACGCCATCTATGTAGTATTACACATGGAATAATTATTGAATATTGAACCAGTCTTGCATTCCTGGGATAAAATCCGCATTGTCATGATGTATTATCCTTTCTATAGATTGCTGGATTTAAGTTGCTTGTATTTTGACATGAGGATTTTTGTATCTGTATTCAAGAGATATATTGTACTGTGGTTTTCTTCTTTTGCAATACCTCTGTCTGATTTTGGTATCAGGGTAAAGCTGGCTTCGTAAATGAGTTGGGAAGGGCACCCTCTTCTTTATTTTGTAAGAGTTTGTGTAGAATATGACATTATTCCTCCTTTAAATATCTTGACAGTGTTCATGAAACAACGTAGGTTTGGAATATTTGTTGTTGGAAGGTTTTTAACTTAACTGTATTTGTTGAATAAGGGTTTAACAAAGTCAATTTCTTTAGTGACCTATGTCATTTATTCAGTACTTTTTTTCTTTGTGTGAGCTTTGACAGTTTGAATCTTTCATGAAGTTTGTCCATTTCATCAAGTTGTTGAATTTATGGGCAAAATGTTTCTAATATTTGTCCTTATTTTCTCAATGTCTATAAGGTATGTAGTGATACCCTCTCCTCTTTCTTTCTTTCTTTTTTTTTTAACGCCAGGGTCTCACTCTGTTGCCCAGGATGGAGTGCAGCAGCGCGATCTCGGTTCACTGCAACCTCCACCTCCTGGGTTCAAGCGATTCTTCTTCCTCAGCCTCCCCAGTAGCTGGGACTACAGGTGTGCACTACCATTCGTGGCTAATTTTTTGTGTGTTTTTTGGTAGAGATGGCATTTTACCGTGTTGGCCAGGTTGGTCTCGAACTCCTGACCTCAGGTTATCTGCCACCTTGACCTCCCAACGTGCTGGGATTACAGGTGTGAGCCATTGCGCCTGGCTGCCTTTTTCATTTCTTTATCACTTTTGTTACTTTTTCAAGAAACCAGCTTTTGGTTTTTCTGATTTTTTTTTTTTTGTTCTCAATTTCATTGATACCTGTTCTTTATTATTTTCTTACTTTGTTTTGTTTAGATTTAATTTTCTAGTCTTTTTTGGTTTCTTAAGGTGTCAGCTTAGATTTATAGTCTTCTTTTTTTCTAATAAGATACAATGCAATAAATTTCCCTCACAATAAATTTCCCTGTAAGCACAGTTTACAGGCATCTAACATTTTTGATATGTTTTCATTTTTATTCAGTTCAAAATATTTTCTATTTTCTGTGAACTCCTCTTTAACCAATGGGTCATTTAGAAGTTTTGAGGTTTTTAAGGCAGGGGGTGGTGGCTTATGCCTGTAATCCCAGCACTCTGGGAGGCTGAGGGTTGTGAATCACTTGAGCTCAGGAGTTTGAGACCAGCCCGGACAACATGATAAGACCCCGTCTTTATAAAAACTAGAAGAATTAGCCAGGCATGGTGGCACGTGCCTGTAGTCCCAGGTACTCAGAAAGCTGAGGTGGGAAAATTACTTGAATGTGGGAGGTAGAGGCTGTAGTAAGCCGGGATGGCACCACTGTACTTTATTTTGGGTGACATAGTGAGACCTTATCTCAAAAAAAAAAAGAAATTTTGAGGATTTTTTTTCTTTTCCTTCAAATTGTGACTATTAGTAATTTCTTGCTGCTGCTGCTCTGCTACTGCTACTGCTTCTCCTTCTCCTTTTTTTTTTTTTTTTTTTTTGGAGACAGGAGTCTCTCTCTCTCTCTGTTGCCCAGGCTGGAGTGCAGTAGTACTTGACCTCAGCTCACTGCAGCCTCCATCTTCCTGGTTCAAGTGATTCTTGTGCCTCAGCCTCCCAAATGGCTGGGACTACAGGCATGCTACCATGCCCAGCTAATTTTTGTATTTTTAGTGGAGACAGGGTTTTGCCATGTTGCCCAGGCTGGTCTTGGACTCCTGGACTCAAAAGATCCACCTGAGTGGACCTGTACTCCCAGAGTGGTGGGAGTACAGATATGAGCCACAGTGCCCAACCAGTAATTTCTAATTTAATTCCATTGTGGTGAGATAGCATACTTCTGTGACGTCAGTTTATTTAAAATACTGAAGGTTTCTTTCATAGCTCAGAATATGGTCTGTCTTGGTGAATATTCCATGTGCATTAGAAAAAAATGCTTATTCTGTTGTTGGGTGTAGTGTTTTATAAATGTCAGTTTGGTGAAGTTGGTTGATACTGTTGTTCAAGTCTTCTATGTTCTTACTGGTTTTCTGTCTGCTTGTTCTCTTGGTTACTGAGAATGGTGTTTCCAAATACAGTCGCGGATTTGTCTCTTTCTCCTTGCAGTTGTCAATTTTTGCTGCTTGTGTTTTGGAGTTCTGTTGTTAGGTGTACACTTAGGATTGTTATGTCTTTGCGATGAATTAACTTATTATCATTATATAATGTCCTCTTTATCCCTGGCAATATTCCTTATTCTTCAGCCTGTTTTGTCTGATATTAATGTCATCACTCACCCATATTTCTTTTGACTATTGTCAACATGGCATGTATTTTTTAAAGTCTTTTTTAAAGTTATTTTTTTGGAGACAGCATCTCACCCTGTCACTCAAGTTGGGGTGCAGTTGCACAATCATGGCTCACTGCAGTCTTGACCTCTTGGGCTCAGGTGATCCTCCCACTTCAGCCTCCTGAGTAACTGAGACTGTAGGTGTGGGCCACCACGCCCAGTGAACTTTCTGTAGTGTTTTGTAGAGATGGGGTTTTGCCATGTTGCCCAGGCTGGTTTCAAACTTTTGGACTCACACAGTCCACTGGCCTTGGCCTTTCAAAGTGCTGGGATTGCAGGCGTGAGTTACTGTGCCTGGCCAAAGTTTTTTTTTTTTTTTGTTCTTTTAAACTGTTGGTGTCTTTAAACTTTTTTTTTTGTCCTCCAGTTAATTTTTTTTTCCTTGCCCCCTTTAATCCCAGCTACTCATGGAGGAGACGGAGTTTCATTGTTGTTTCCCAGGCTGGAGTGCAATGGCACGATCGCGGCTCACTGCAACCTCCACCTCCTGGGTTCAAGCAGTTCTCCTGCCTCAGCCTCCCGGGTAGCTGGGACTACAGGTGTGCGCCACCATGCCCAGCTAATTTTTGTATTTTTAGTAGAGACGGTGTTTCACCATGTTGACCAGGATGGTCTCGATCTCTTGACCTTGTGATCCACCCTCCTCGGCTTCCCAAAGTACTGGGATTATAGGCATGAGCCACTGCGCCTGGCCTGCCTTGCTTTTTTAGAATCCAGTCTTAAAAACCTCTGACAATGATACTTAGACCATTTGCATTTAAAATAATTGTTGATATAGTTAAATTTAAGTCCATTGTCTTGTTTCCTGTTTATCCTCTCTGTACTTCGTTTGCTCTTTCCCTCTTTTATGCCTTCTTTCAGACTATTTTTTATGTTTTCATTTGCTCTCCTTTGTTGGCTTATGAACTGTAACTTTTTTGTTATTTTACTGATTGCTTTACAGTTTATAGTATCTTTCACTTATCACAGTCTACTTATACTACTTTATGTGTAGTACAGAAACCTTATAATAGTTTACTCCTTTTAAAATTTCCCTGTATGCCTTTATTCTATTGTTGTCATACATTTTACTTTTATATATTTAATAAACCCCTGAATATGTTATTTTTATTTACACATTCAATAATTTTAAAGAGATTTAAATAATAACTAAAAAATCTTACCCATCTACTTATTATTTCCAGTGCTCTTTGTTTCTTTATGTAAGTTTGAATATTTTACAGTGTGGGCTTGCTGGTTATGTATTCTTCCTTTTTTTTTGTATGTCTGAAAATGTATTTTGCCCCTTTTTTGCCTTTATTTTTCAAAGATAATTTCTTTGGCTATAGGACATTTTTTCTAGGTGGACATTTTTTCTTTTAGTACTTAAATTAAAAAAAAATTACTATTTATTTTTTAAGAGAAAGGGTTTTGCTCTGTCTCCAAGGCTAGGGTCCAGTGGCACAGTCATAGCTCACTGTAACCTCACACGCCTGGCTCAAACGATTCTCCTGCTTCTGCCTTCCAAGTTTTTAATAATTAAGGCTACAAGTATGTTCCACCAGGCCCGGTTAATTTTTAAAAAATTTTTGTTTTTTTTTGTAGAGTTGGGGGTCTCACTGTATTGCCCAGGCTTCTCTTTGAGTGAAGATGCTTCAGTGTCTTCTTGCGTGCGTTGTTTCCAAGGATAAATCTAGTCTCATCTTTATCTTTGCTCCTCTGTACTTACCATACCTTTTTCTGTGGCTGCTTTTCAGATTTTTTCTTTATCCATGTTCTGAGCAATTTGGTTATAATATGCCTCAGTATAGTTTTTTTCATCTTTTTTTTAGGTTTGTGGAGCTTCTTAGACTTGTGAGTTTATAATTTTCACCAAATTTTAGCATGATTTCTTTCTCTTTTTTTGTTATTTAGCTTTTATTTCATAATCATAAGCTTAACTCTGCAGTCCAGCTAGGCATGGAAGGGCATAAGGAAAACATGGAATTCAATGGGAACTGCAGCGAGAGCACAAAGATTCCAGGACACTGAATCAGACGGGATGGAGGTCTGCTCTCCTGAGCTGCAGAAGGAATGGTTTTGGTGGTTAAGATAAAACACAAGTCAAACTGAGTTGTCCACAGTCAGCAATGGTGACCTTCTTGCTGGTCTTGCCATCCAACCACTCAGTCTTGGCAGTGCACATGAAAAACTGGGAACCATTTGTGTTGGGTCTAACGTTTGCCATGGACAAGATGATTCAAAGGACCTGTATGCTTCAAAATGAAGTTCTTGTCATCAAATTTCTCGCCGTAGATTGACTTGCTGCCAGTGCCGTTATGGAGTGTGAAGTCACTACCCTGTCGCATAAACCGGGGATGATTCTGTGAAAGCAGGAACCCTTGTAACCAGATCCTTTCTCTCTAGTGCTCAGAGCACTGTCTTTGGAACCTCATCTGTAAACAGCCCAAAGTAGATGGGGCCCAAGGGCAAGCCGTTGACAGCAATGTTGAAGAACAAGGTGGGGTTGACATGGCTGGTAGTACTGGGCTCCCAGCAGCACTGGTGGCATCTGCAAAGAGCATAATTTCTTTATATATATTTTTCTTTTTTTTTGTTTTTTGTTTTTTGAGACGGAGTCTCACACTGTCGCTGGGCTGGAGTGCAGTGGCATGATCTCGGCTCACTGCCACCCCTACCTCCCAGGTTCAAGCGATTCTCCTGCCTCAGCCTCTTGAGTAGTTGGGAATACAGGCATGTGCCATCATGCCCGGCTAATTTTGTATTTTTAGTAGAGATGGGGTTTCTCTACTTTGGTCAGGCTGGTCTCAAACTCCCAACCTCAGGTGATTTGCCTGCCTTGGCCTCCCAAAGTGCTGGGATTACAGGCATAAGCCACCACATCCAGCCTCTTTATATATTTTCCATTTTACCACACTTTTGTGGACTCAAATTACATGTGCACCACCCTGCTTAAAATATAGCTCACTGATGCCGTTTTAATTTTTCGAGTCTTTTTTTTTCTCTTTTGGTTTTATTTTTGTTATATTGCCAAATCTTCAGGTCCTCTAATCTTTTTTCTGCCCTCTCTATTCTTCTGTTATTCCTATCCAGTGTATTTTTTTTATCTCAGACATTGAAATTTGAATTCCTACAAGTTCAATTTTGGTCTATTTTTATATATTCTGTATTTCTACTTAACTTTTTTTTTGAGACGGAGTTTTGCTTCATTGCCCAAGCTGGAATGCAGTGACACCATCTTGGCTCACTGCAACCTCTGCTTCCTAGGTTCAAGTGATTCTCCTGCCTCAGCCTCCAAATAGCTGGGATTACAGGCACCTGCCACCATGCCCAGCTAATTTTTTGTTTTTTGTATTTTTAGTAGAGATGGGTTTCACTTCATTGGCCAGGGTGGTCTCTAGCTCCTGACCTCAAGTGATCCACCTGCCCTGGCCTCCCAAAGTGCTGGGATTACAAATGTGAACCACCGTGCCTGGCCTCTACTTAACTTTTGAACTATGAATGCTGTTATAAAAACTTTTTAATGTTCTGATTCTAACATGTGTTAGTTCTGGATTAGTTTCTTTTTTTTTTTTTTTTTTTTTTGAGACAGGGTCTCCCTCTGTTGCCCACGCTGGAGTGCAGTGGCACGTTGTTGGCTCACTGCAACCTCTGCCTCCCAGGTTCAAGCGATTCTCTGGCCTCAGCCTCCTGAGTAGCTGAGATTACAGGCGCGTGCCACCACAGCCCAGGTAATTTTTGTATTTTTAGTAGAGACGTGGTTTTACCATATTGGTCAGGCTGGTCTTGACCTCCTGCCTTCCTCTGCCTCCCAAAGTGCTGGGATTACAGGCATGAGCCACAGCACCCCGCCTGGGTTAGTTTCAGTTGATTGTTTATTGCAGATGTTGTTTTCCTGCTTCATTGTGTTCCAGATATTGGATGCCTCATACTGTGAGTTTTACCTTGTTGGGTGCTTGAAATTTTGTCTTTTTATGAAAAACTTTATTTTGGTGTATAATTTTCTTGGACACAGTTTGATCCTTTTAGGTCTTGCTTTTATAATTTGTTAAGTCTGCAGAAGTGCTTAGTCTGGTGCTAATTATTCTCCACTACTAAGGAAGATAGTCTCCTGTGCCATCTATCTAATGCCTCTTGAATTACAAGTTTTCTGTCAGTTTGGCTGATGGGAATAGACACCGTTCTCAACCTTATATGTGAGCATGTATTCCTTCCCAATCCTATCAAATGTTTTTATCCCTGGCCTTGGGTAGTTTCCACACATATATGTACTAATTAGTACTCTGGTAAATAGACGAATACTCAGGAGAGCTCTGTGTAGATTTCTGGGATTATTTCTCGGTGGAATTCTGTCCTGTAAACTGTGGCAGCATTGAGTTTCCTAGATGCTTGGTTCTCTCTTCTCAACTTCATGGAGTTTGGCCCCATTTTGATTCTCCTTCCTTTACTGTGGCCTAGAAACTCTGTCAAGAAAGTAAGCTATGACACATGTTGTCACGTCACTTGCTTCCTATCTATCAGAGATTATTGTCGTTCGTTGGCTGATGTCCAATATCTTGAAAATCATTGGTTCATTTATTTATCTGTTTTTTTTGTTTGCTTTAGATGAAGGGGTTATTCCAATGACCTTGTTATTTAGATACAGATTTATCCCAATGACCTTGTTTTAGATACAGATTTAATTTAATTTACTTATGTTAATAAGGAGTATTTTTGAAATAAATATGAGTATTATTATAGGGTTTTTTTTTGGTCTTTAGGGTTAAGCAGTACTTTGATTATAACAGATAGAAGAAAAAGTGGTATTGCCTGTCTTGCAGAGAACAAATTACTTTAAAATGAGATGCTTCGCTTCTTTAATTATGCACATATTTATAGCACAATATTATGTTCTATGTTGCAGTTATATTTACTTTTTTATATTTAAGTTCAATTAGGGCAGTTACTTAAGTGAACTTTCTTTCATATATGTGCTCCCAGAAAGCCTGTTGCTTTCTGGTCTATTTTTGGGAGAAGACTATCTCCTTTTGGGGAAGGATCCCATACCTGTTACATATATAAGTAGTATATGTAAGTAGATCTTCTTGAAAACATGTAATGTCAAGTTTTTAATTTTTCTTTTTTTTTTTTTTTAAGACAAGGAGTCTCATGCTCTCGCCCAAGCTGGAGTGCAGTGGTGTGATCTCGGCTCACAGCAACCTCTGCCTCCCAGGTTCAAGCAGCTCTCCTGCCTCAGCCTCTGAGTAGCTGAGATTACAGGCGCCCACTACCACACTGTTCTGTGGGGAAAACGTGCGAGGGGAGAAGAAAAGACATATACATGCAATACCTTTAGGGGTAAACAACCTTTATCCTACGTAAATGCCAATGCAGATATGATAAGCAAATGATATAATAATCAAATAATATAATAAGCAAATTGCAATGGGGAGGGGATAAAGGAAAAGATATATATATATTTACACTCACCAGACTAAGGAGGTTTCACCACCAGACTAGGAAGCGACAGTGGGCTCCAGAGTCGGCCACTTGTCTATGCACAGACAAGGAGTCATGAAGCTTTGGTGCAGTCTGGGACCCTAGCTCTTTTTGTAATGAGTTGTTTGGCATGAAGCCCAGTCATGAGGGCCCTTTGCGACTAGGCTCAAGGAACACAAAAAGGTCAATTTGTTTTTGTGATTATCTATTATTTTTCAATAACTAAAGTATAGGAGTATATTGAAATAGAGATTTCTCTGAAGTGGTACTTGATGAACGCCTCAAGGGGCTCACACAGCCTATTTTGGGACTTGGTGACCATTGTTTGTGTCCACATTCAATTGAGTTCAAATTTAATATTTACCTTTTCCTCCACACACACCCAGCTAGTTTTAATATTTTTAGAAGAAATGGGGTTTCACCATGTTGGCCAGGCTGGTCTAGAACTCCTGAACTCAAATGATCCACTCATCTCAACTTCCCAAAGTGTTGGGAATACAGGTGTGAGCCACAGTACCCGGCCTGATTCTTAAATTAGGAACTTTTAGCTTGTTTTCTATACAGTTGGTCAGATATTGTTAAGTCCGATAGAATTTATGCCTATCTCTAACCAAAATGCAGATTCAGTTGTTTGCTGCTTGCAGAAACCAGTTAACAAGAACAAGGTCTGGTATAAAATGACTGTATTCCAAAGGCATCTTAGGAGAAGAAGGCTTCCTGCTTTAAGGATGCTGCTTTGCTTTTGGGCAGAAAGTGAGCATTTTTAGAAGGGGGCCTAACATAAATGGCATGTAAGAGAGGAAGGAAGCAGGTAGGGGTCTGCATCCCAGCTTAGTGCCTTATCTACTGGGAGATCGAGCTGATGACTGTTTTGTGGGCAGGATTGGGTTGTAAAAGTGACTGAAAATCCTCCAGGTAGGAAAGAGTTTTGTAGTGGGCATACTTCGGGTTATAGCTGGACTGTTGTCTCATAAGGCAGCCTTCCAGTAGGAGAGAGTTTCATAGTGGACACACTTTGGGTTGTAAGTCAACTGTTTTCTCTTGAGCTTCAGAGGCCTGCTCTGAAGGTTTTTCTTTTTTTTTTTTTTTTGAGACAAAGTCTCACTCTTTCATCCAGGCTGGAATGCAGCAGCATGATATTGACTTACTGCAACCTTCCCTTCCTGGGCTCAAGCAATCCTCCCATGCTTCGCTAATTAAAAATTTTTTTTGGTAGAGATGAAGTCTCACTTTATTGCCCAGTCTGGTCTTGAACTCCTGGACTCAAGGAATCCTCCCTTCTCCTCCTTCCAAAGTGGTGGAATTACAGGCGTGAGCCACCATGCCCAGCCTGCTCTGGATCTTCTAAGCACATAGTTAGATGAACCTACCCTGTAAGGAGTGTTAGGTAAAGGGGAAGTAAAAAGTTACAACTGAATTTTAAAGGGCTAAGTAGGAAATGGGAACAGGGAGACATGGAGAAAAGAAGAGAAAAAAAAAATAATGAAAACTGTGGATCATTGGTTACATTTCTATTCTACTTTTAACTTAAATTTGTATTTTGCTTTAAAAAAAATCCAGTCTGGCTGGGCATGGTGGCTCACGCTTGTAATTCCAGCACTTTGGGAGGCCAGGATGGGTGGATCACGAGGTCAGGAGTTCAAGACCAGCCTGGCCAACATGGTGAAACCCCATCTCTACTAAAACTACAAAAATTAGCTGGGCATGGTGGTGCACACTTGTAATTCCAGCTACTCGAGAGGCTGAGGCTGGAGAATTGCTTAAACCCGGACCTGGGAGGTGGAGGTTGCAGTCAGCCAAGATCACATCACTGCACTCCAGCCTGGGCTACAGTGTGAGACTCTGTCTCAGAAAGAAAGAAAGAGAGAGAAAGAGAAATAGAGAGAGAGAGAAAAGAGGGAGGGAGGGAGAGAGAGAGAAGAAGAAGAAAGAGAGAGAGAGAAAGAGAGAAAGAGATAGAAATCCAGTCTGATAGTCTTTGTCTTTTAATGGGTGTGCTTAGACTGTTCACACTTGTTTTAGGTCTTGATTATGATACAGTTTTATTAACATCTACCATCTTGCTAATTTTCTTTTCCTTTTTTTTGAGACAAGGTCTTGCTCTGTTGCACAGGCTACAGTGCAGTGGCACAATCTCTTCTCTCTTCTCACTGCAGCCTTGACCTCCTGAGCTCAAGTGATTATCCCACCTCAGCCTCCTGAGTAGCTAGGACCACAGGCGTGTGCTACCATGTCAGGCTAATTTTTTTGTTTTTTTGCATACTCGTGGTTTTTCCATGTTGCCCAGGTTGGTCTCACACTTCTGAGCTCAATCAAGTGATGCTCCTGCCTCAGCCTCCCAAAGTGTTGGGATTACAGGTGTGAGTCATTGCACCCAGTTGCTAATTTTCTATTTTGTGTTACTTTTTACAAACTCTTTCCTACCCAACAGTCTTCGAGGTAGATATTATTGTCCTCATTTTATGGTGAGTTAAAGATAATAGAGAACCTTACTCAATGAGTAGAAAGTTAAGTGACAGAGCTGGGGCTCATGTCTTCTGAATTGGAGTGTGTGCTGGATAAATATTGGGTTGAAATGTGAACCACTCTCTTGCTTACTGCTGAACCATTTACATGAAGACATCTTTTGAGAGGTGTTCGTATTGCCTGTAACTTTGTCCTCCATGGTTATTTTTTCCTGGTAATTATTTATGATTAGAAGGCAATGTGGTTTAATCTTTCTGGGCATTTAGAGTGCCTATTTGTAGATGAGCACATAGAATTTTAATGCTAGAGCATAATTTGGAGGTCATTTACTAGCAACTCTTCATTTTATAGTTGAGATATAGCTAAAGGCCTTTGAAACAATGACTCAGATTTCTGTTTTAAGCACTTTCTTTACAATCTAAGAGCACTGACCTCATTTGATTAATAGATGAATAGAATAATGGATTAATTTGATCAATGAGATTAGGTAGGCTTTTTTTTTTTTTGTCTTTTTTTATGGCTGTACATCCTTTTGGAATGTGGGGTTGGCAAACTATTGCCCAAGGGTTGGCAGCTTATTTTGGTAAGTTAAATTTTATTGGAACATACCACACTAATTTATTTGCTTATTGCCTATGGTGGCTTTCACTCTATAAAAACAGAATTGAGTAATTAGAACAGACTGCATGACCCTCAAAGTAGAAAATACTATCTGGCCCTTTAAGAACAAATTGAGGCCAGGTGTGGTGGCTCATGCTTGTAATCAGCACTTTCAGAGGCCAAGGTGGGTGGATCACTTGAGGTCAGGGGTTCAAGACCAGTCTGGCCAACATGGTAAAACCCTATTTCTACTAAAAATTAAAAAAAAAAAATTAGCTGGGCATGGTGGCAGGTGCCTGTAACCCCAGATACTCAGGAGACTGAGGCAGGAGGCACCTGGGGGGCAGAGGTTGCAGTGAACTTAGATTTTACCACTTCATTCCAGCCTGGATGAAGGAGTGAGACTCCATCTCAATCAAAACAAAACAAAACAGCCAAACAACAAAACAAACAAATTGAGTCCTCTAAGACATCCTTAAGTTTTTATGGATATAGAAATTTATGTTTTTTCTCAACCAAATAAGATTATTAGCAAAGATGTGTATGAATAATGACTAAATTAAATAATTAACTTGAGATCTCATCCAAACCAAAATAATGAATGAATGTAAAATTTTTAATAGCTGTGTTTTGGCTTTACTTACCATATGATAGCCTAAATATAACCAACACATAACTATCTGGATTCCAGTTTGAAACCTGAGAGGGAATAGTTACTTATAAATGCTTGAGAAAATGGTGCTGTCTTTAGCTGCAATAAGAAACCCAGGATGGGAACAGGTGAATAGGGTTCATGGAGAAGAGCTGGGCAGGAGGCAGACAATTATTTAGAACTTTCAGTTTTGTCTAGTAATGTCTGGTTTATCTTTTACCAGTTTATGATAAGCTATGAGCAGGGTCTTTTTGTCAGACAGTTACAAAGATGTATGGGTTCTTTCTTATAATGTAAATACAGTTTTTTTTTCTTCTTTTTTCTTTTTTTGAGGCAGAGTCTTACTTTGTTGCTCAGGCTAGAGTGCAGTGGCGCTATTTTGGGTCACTGTAAACTCTGCCTCCCAATCTCCGTGAATTTTCGTGCCTCAGCCTCCCAAGTCACTGGGACTATAGGTACCTACCACCACACCTGGCTAATTTTTGTATTTTTAGTGGAGATGGAGTTTCGCTATGGTGGCCAGGCTGGTCTCGAACTCCTGACCTCAGGTGATCCACTCACCTCAGCCTCCCAGAGTGCTGGGATAACAGGCATGAGCCACTGTGCCTGGCCCATACTTTTTTAAATAAAGGAACTTAGTTTATTTAAAAATCTGCATGTATTTGTGTGTGTTGTTTATATGTGTGTATGTGTGTGAAAGTGAATGAGGGAGAGAATAAAGGAAAAGAGAAAGCTGTTTAAAAATGCTTGGGACTTCTTGGACAAACCAAACACTGCATGTTCTTACTCATAAGTGGAAGTTGAACAATGAGAACACATGGACACAGGGAGGGGAACATCACACACTGAGACCTGTCAGGGGTTGGGGGGGCAAGCATTAAGAGAGAGCATTAAGATAAATACCTAATGCGTTTGGGGCTTAAAACCTAGATGACATGTTGATGGGTGTAGCAAACCATCATGGCATATGTATACCTGTTTACAAACCTGCACATTCTGCCCATGTATCCCAGAACTTAAAGTATATATACTTTGGAACTCTGGGGCCCACTAAATAATATTTAAACCCGTGTAGATGGAATTTAAAGTTTTTTCTTTTAGTTCTTACCATTTATCTGACAGTTTTAGACATGAGATGGAGCTGTACTTTAGTCCTACCTATTAGAGATGTAGAAATGTGTATCTAGAAAAATGGCTCAGGAATATGTGTAGGTGAATTTGGAAATGATTTCTGATCTCCCTTTCTCTGCTTTTTAGTTCACTTAATTATGTTTATCATCATTGTCTATCTCTGTCCTATAGAATGTTAGCTTCCTAAAGGCTAGACTCAATACTTCTGATGATTTCAACTTTAAAATAAGTTTTCATCTCTGATAAAGCGACTTTACTTTTATGACTTTTGTTTTTCAGAATTTTCTTAGCTATTCTTGTTTATTTTTCTATATGAACTTTAGAATCAGCTTATTTCTTATTGCTATTTTTCACTGGGTCATGTTAAATATATAGATTAGTTTAGATACCATACATGTTTATGGTATGCCTTTTATGTCATTTTGGCCTGTATCCTAAATATCTTTTGATAATTTTGTTAAAGTTTAGTTAGATATGTCATTTAATGTTTCTGAGATTTCCCCATCTGTCAGATGAAGGGCATAGATTATATCATCAGGGCTTTTAACCTGGAGGGGTATGACTGTCCAGGAATCTCTGTGAATGATCTAGAATTATATGGAAAATAATGTGTATGTGTGTAATTGTTTCAAAATAATGTGTGATGTGTGTAGCAAGTGGAGAATGGGATGTTCTTGCCAAAAACTTACTTGTAGGGGAGCTTATTATCTCAGATACTTTTCAAATTCTTGAAAAATGTGGTTCAGTTATTTGAGTTGGCCTCTCCTTGCCCTCCTTCTCTCCACCAAGTATCGGTAACTTGCAAACAGACTACCAGAAACCCCCTCCCCTTTTGATTTCTCTCTCCTCTCCATCTCCCACAGTCCAGGAATTTTGCTTTTAGTCATTTAAATTTGATTTCAGAGGAATCATAAGGAGAGTTTCTGGGGTAGTGTTCTGTTTCTTGATCTTGAATTGGCATTTACATGAGTATGTTCATTTAGTGATACTTCACTGAGTTGCATACTTAACTTTTAGGTAATTTTTTATCTGTTGTGCTTTAATGAAAAATTTAAAAAAGATGATGTCAAACAAAATTTAGAGAGGTAATTTTGTTTACTATTTTTGTAGCTCTGTTTACCGTAACATCATTCCCCAGTAAGGACTATTTTAACCTTCTTAATCTTGCAAATCTGTTGGGTTCCTTGCAGAAAGTTATCTGTGACCTCTGAACTGCTAATGTGAATGTGTTACATCCTGCCTCATTTTAAATTGGGAGCTATATCAGTTGCTTAGAGAGCCCTTCTCTTGTTCACTTGGGGAGAGATTGTTAATACATGTTTATATGCAGTTTCATTTGTCAGGTCTTTGACTGATTTTACTGGTGTCTTTTGGTTAGCTCACTTGACTTACTGGTTCTTCCTGTAGGGTTAGTCATTGATGATGAAGTGACATGAATTTCAGGATCAAATTAGGTGTTATAAATGGAGTAAATTTCTTGTTGCTTGAATCAGTACAATATAAACAAACAAAGCAAAAATAGCAAACTTTCTCCCTCAACTTCCCCAGAGCTTTGCATGCCCAGCCTAGCTCCTTCATGTCAGCTTGGTCTATTGCCTAAGTATCACTTCTTCAGAAAGGCCCCTCCTGACAAACCCCATCTAAAGGAGCTAGATGGATGCTTTTTATATATGGCGCTGTCAAAATTTTTTTTTCTTTTTGTGAGACAGGATCCCACTGTGTTATCCAGACTGAAGGGCAGTGGGATGATCTTGCTATATTGCCCAGGAGAGTCATGAATTCCTGGGCTCAGGCACCATATCTGGCTAATTTTGTAGAGATGGGGTTTTACAGTGTTGCCCAGGCTAGAAATAATTTCATAGAGTTTATTGCTATCAGATATTTCCATATTTTGTTTCTTTCTTTCTCCCTCAGAAAGTCAGCTCCCTGAGGACAAGGCCTCTGTAGTTCCAGGGCTCACATGTGAGGCATGTTGTAGCTCTCAAAAAAAATTTTTTTTTTTTGAACAACTGGGATTATTAAATAGTCCCAGATTATTATTTATTTGGATGCCTTTAAAATAATTTTGTTGGCTGGGCCCAGTGGCTTTCGCCTGTAATCCCCGCACTTTGGGAGGCCAAGGCAGGTGGATCACTTGAGGTCAGGAGCTCAAGACCATCTTGGCCAACATGGCAAAACCCCATCTCTAATAAAAATACAAAAAAAAAAATTAGCCAGGCGTCGTGGCACATACCTGTAATCCTGGCTACTGCAGAGGCTGAGGCAGGAGAATTGCTTGAACCTGGGAGGTGGAGGTTGCAGTGAGCTGAGATTGTGCCACTGCACTCTTGCCTGGGTGAAGAACAAGACTTCATCTCAAAAAAAAAAAAAAAAAAAAA
>NW_022436968.1:24797128-24819349 GCF_009761245.1 Sapajus apella | reverse complement strand
AAAAAAAAAAAAAAAAAAAAAAAAAAATTCTGTTTAGTTAAGTCTTTGTTTCAGCAAGTCTTTTTCTAAGACTTGATGGAATAGTATTAATTTAAAAAAAGATTTTTTTAAGAGATAGGATCTTGCTATATTGCCCAGGCTGGTCATGAATTCCTGGGCTCAGGAAATCTTCCTGCCTCAAACAGATTGGGAATAGATGGAAGGTTGTTAACTAGGGGCAAGGAGGTAAGGAAGTTAGGCTTTGAAAATAGAGGACAAATAGAACTTTTGAAGAGGAACTCACTGTTTCCAACATAGCTCTCAATTCTTTTATTGCATCCTTCAATTTAGTGTATGTTTTTCTGTTCTTCTCTGTTGGCTTTCCTTTCTTCCACTTTCTCTCCTTCACATTTATACTTACAGGCTTCTTAATTAAGTTATCTTAGATCACAACTAGCTCTCTAATCTGTCACACAGGCCAGGTTCTCCTTTACAAAAGCTTTTATGGACTGGGCACAGGGGCTCATGCCTGTAATTTCAGCACTTTGGGAGGCCGAGGCCAGTGGATCACCAGAGGTCAGGAGTTCAAGACCAGTCTGGCCAACATGGCGCAACCTCATCTCTACTAAAAATACAAAAAATTAGATGGGTGTGGTGGTGTGTGCCTGTAGTCCCAGCTACTTGGGAGGCTGAGGCAGGAGGATCACTTGAACCTGGGAGGCAGAGGTTGCAGTGAGCTGAGATCATACCACTGTACTCCTCTAGTCTGGGCAACCGAGTGAGACTATGTGTCAAAAAAAAGAAAAAAATAAATAAAAAGCTTTTATGGAAATAATAGCTTTTAAAAGTGCACTTGATTTTATTTAGATATTGAGATATTATGTGTCCCAGCTGGAAGAAGTTGTTTTTTTGTTTTTTTGTTCGTTTTTGGAGTTGGAGTCTTGCTCTGGCATTCAGGCTGGAATGCAGTGGTGAGATCTCAGCTCTCTGCAACCTCTGCCTTCTGGGTTCAAGCAATTCTTTCACCTCAGCCTCCTGAATAGCTGGGATTACAGGTGTATGCTTTTGTGTTTTTAGTAGAAACAGGGTTTTACTATGTTGGCCAGACTGCTCTTGAACTCCTGATCTCAAGTAACTCACCCACTGTGGCCTTCCAGAGTGCTGGGATTACAGGTGTGAGTGACTGCACCTGGTTTGGAAGAAGTTCTTAAATTCATTTATTTCTTTTAAATTAAGGTTTGAACCTTAAGGTGTAATGCTTCCTAACTTTTATCATAATAATGGCAAATGTGAAAAATGGTATTTGGATGGGATACAGAGGCAACTGAAAAGGTTGCTCAGGCTCTGCCTGTGTGTCTGCCTTGAGGACTAAGGAAAATCCATCTCTCTGCACTGTAGTCTGCTGACCTAACAATTAAAAGCCCTATCCTAAGGGTAGATACACTTAAGCAGAGTGTGAACATGCTAACTTTTATTTTGTATTTGTGTATAGTTTTTCTTAAGAGTTGTAACTTTCGTTAGATTCTCAAAAGGGTCCTTGAGGCAAACAAAGGATACTAATGATGTTTTAAATTGTGGTACTAAACCAAATGTATGGTATAACTTATTTTTTGCTTTTGGTTTAAATTTTTCCATTTGATTATAAAGTTATACATATGTTAGTTACATAAAATTCAAACATTATAGGTAAAATTAATGTAGAAAGTAAAAGTATACCATATCACACTCTCAGTTAATTTCTGCAAAGCTTGGGTATATATTTCTGAAAATATTTTTCTTCTTATATATATTAACATTTCTTTCCCCTTCTCCAGTATTATATTTATAGAAGTGATTAATTGTACTGCTATACAATTCATTTCTCACTTAATTTATCTTAGATATAATTATACTTTAGTGCTTTTTGGTCTACCTCATTTTTAAAAAAATTATTTTGTGTATCTGCCATAGTTTGGTTTACTTTGCTTCTGTGATTAAATGCATGCATTTTAAAACTTTTTAATATTATAAATGGTGGTATAGTGAACATCTTTGTAAGCATATTTAGGAGTATTTCTGTATAATAAATTTGTGGAAAAAGAAATGGTAAGCTAGTGTTACGAACATTCAAAATTTTGATAATTATAGTCAAGTGCCACCAAAAACTCTACCTGTTACTCTTCCATGTGTACATCAAAAATTTCCGAACATGCTTTCAGTGAATTAGTAAAGTTAATTTTTCCTGATCTGCAAGATGAAAAACTGTTTTTACATTATGAAAATTTCCAAACATATGCAAAGGTAAATACAGCAGGACATTGAACCTTCCTGTGCTAGTCACGCAGACTCCACGTTTTTAAAGATTTCAGCCACATTTGCTTCAACTGCTCTTTTTTCCCTTTCGCTGAAGTATTTTAAAGCAACTCCCCCAAATCATGTCATTTCACCCTGACATGTTTCAGTTTTCATCTTTAAAGATTAGGGTTTTTTTTTTTTTCTTTTTAAGATTTTTAGTTTTTTAGTATAGGAAATTTAAAACATATATAAAAGCAGTCAGCACAATGAACTTAACTAGTATGGTCTTTTGTTAGGAAAAAAAATCCTTGGTATTATTTTTGACTGAAAGACAAATTTAACCTTTTTTTTTTATTATTATTTTTTATTTTTTTGAGACGGAGTTTCACTCATGTTACCCAGGTGGGAGTGCAATGGCACGATCTCGGCTCACGCAACCTCCGCCTCCTGGGTTCAGGCAATTCTCCTGCCTCAGCCTCCTGAGTAGCTGGGATTACAGGCACGCACCACCATGCCCAGCTAATTTTTTTTTTTGTATTTTTAGTAGAGATGGGGTTTCACCATGTTGACCAGGATGGTCTCGATCTCTTGACCTCGTGATCCACCCGCCTCGGCCTCCCAAAGTGCTGGGATTACAGGCTTGAGCCACCACGCCCGGCCTTAACCTTCTTTTAAATGAATTCCTTAAACATCAGAAGGGAGTACTTTATTGACTTTAATATTGATACATATTCTGTTTAATGAACATAACATAATGAAACCTCATGTATCTCTTAGTTTCAACAAGTAGCAATTCAGAGCTGCTCTTGGTGTACTCCCATCTACTTCCCTTTATCTCACCAGATTATTTTGAAGCCGGTCCCATATATTAGAACATTTCATCTGTAAATCCCTGCCTCTGTCTAAAAGACAGGGAATTTACTTTTTAAAATTTTTATTTAAGACAAGTCTTACTCTGTTATCCATGCTGAAGTGCAGTGCTGCACTGTCTCGGCTCACTACAAACTCCACCTCCTGAGTTCAAGTGATTCTCTTATCTCAGCCTCCTGAGTAACTGGGATTACAGGTGCACACCACCGTGCTCGGCCAAGTTTTGTGTTTTTAGTAGAAACAGGGCTTTGCCATGTTGGCCAGGCTGGTCTTGAACTCCTGATTCATGTGATCTGCCTGGCTTGGCCTCCCAAAGTACTGAGATTATATGTATGAGCCACTGCACCCGGCCAGGAATTCACTTTTTAGTGATAATCACAGTGCTGTTATTGTCATACCCACATAAAATAATTCTTACAACATCAAATAACCATGAACATTTTCTTATATAACCTCAACATCATCACACTAATAAAATCAACTGTAATAAACTGGTATCCAGTTTATAATCAGCTTTCCCCAGAAAGAAATTTCCTTTTTGAAAGGATAAAAAGTACTTTTCAAAAATTCCTTTCAGAGTTGGTTTATTAGAACTAGTTTACATATTGCATGTGCTTATTGGTTCTCTCAAACCTCTTTTAACCTAGAGTAGCCCTGGTACCCCTTTATTCCCCTCTGTCGCTGACAGGTTACAGAAACTGGGTCAGTTGTCTTGTATAATCCCTCACATTCTACTTTTGTCTATTTGCTTTTTTGTGGTGTCATTTAACGTGTTCCTTTATCTCCCATGCTTCTTGTAAATGGAGGTTAGTTCTGGAGACATGGTGTCATTCAAGTTCAATTTGTTTGATAAAAACATTTCATAAGTCGTGTTGTGTGCTTCACTCACATCATAGTTTCTTTTTTTTTATTTTAAACTTCTAGTGATATTGAGATTGATAGGATTTTTTTTTTTTTTTTTTTTTTTTGAGACAGAGCCTCCCTCTGTCACCTGGGCTGGTGTGCAGTGGCATGATCTCAGCTCACTGCAACCTCTGCCTTCTGAGTTTAAGCGATTCTCCTGCCTCAGCCTTCTGAGTAGCTAGGACTACAGGTGTATGCCACCATACCTGGTTAATTTTTTGTATTTTTTTAGTAGAGATAAGGTTTCACCATCTCTACTAAAAAAAATACAGGCTGGTCTCGAACTCCTGATCTCAAGCAATCTGCCCACCTCAGCCTCCCAAGGTGCTGGGATTAAGGCCTGAGCCACTGCACCTGGCAGATTGATAAGGATGTAATAGTCAGATCTTTTTCTTATATAACTACAATATGATTATCACACCTAATAAAATTAACTGTAATGAACTGTAAGTAACTTTAATGAAAACCTAATGGCTCCATTGCATGGGTCAGTTATTTCACTAGATATCACAAAATGGTTTCTCCAGTTACTCATTTTTTGTTTTAATAAAATTCATTGCTTTGATTATTAGAGAAAACAGGAGCATCTTTTCATTTGTTTATTGGCTATTTGGTACTTGCATTGTGAATTGTTCATGACCTGGTGATTTTTCTACTGAATTGTTTCATTTTTCTTATCCATTTTTGAGAGTTTGTAATCATAGATGTTAATCGATTATCTCTTTTACATATTGTAAATATTTTTTCCAGTTTGTTATTGTCTTCTATGTAGAAGTTTTTGATTTGCATAGTCAGGTTTTTTCTTACTTTTGTGGCTTTTGGTTTTAAGTTTTAACTTAGGCTTTTTATGTTCTGAGATAATATAGGAAAATAGTTAATTTTCTTCCAAGCTCCACTTCTTACATTTGATTTTTAATGTATATGGAATATATTTTGTATATAGTATGAGATAGGAATCAAATTTGCTTCCTGCACTTAAATAATAATAAACTTTTTCCTAAAGTAGTTTATTAAGTCTCTTCCCCACCATAATGAATTGAGATGTCACATGTATCACAAATTTACATATACTTTTTCTGGACTTTATTGTTATTCATTTTAAATTATTTATTTAAATTTTTTTTTGGTAGACTGTGTCTTGGTGTGTTGCCTAGTCTGGTTTTGAATTTCTGGTCTCAAGTGATCCTTCAGCCTTGGCCTCCCAGTGTGCTGGGATTACAGGCATGAACCACCATGCCCAGGCCATTGCGGTCCATTGATGTTAGCACATGACCAGATAATTTTAATTAAAACAGTTTTATACTGTGCTTTAAGGTGCAGTACATTATTACTAATCTTTTATTTTCAGGTTTTTTTAATAGGATTTTTCACACATTTGCTCTTCCTTTTGAACTTTAGAATTAATTTGTGGTTAATTCCATTGGGATGTAAATCTAATGGCATTAAGTTTGGGGGAAAACTGTCTTTTGTTATTAGTATTTTTTGAGACAGAGTCTTACTCTGTTACCCAGGCTGGAGTGCAGTGGTGTGATCTTGGCTCACTGCAACCTCCACCTTCCGAGTTCAAGTGATTCTCCGCCTCAACCTGCCGAGTAGCTGGGACTACAGGCGTATGCCACTACACCCGGCTAATTTTTGTATTTTTGGTAGAGATGGGGTTTTGCCACATTGGCCAGGCTGGTCTTGAACTCCTGACCTCAGATGATCCACTGGCCTCAGCTTCGCAAAGTGCTGGGATTACAGGCGTGAGCCACTGCACCTGGCTGAAACTGTCTTTTAAAAAAATATAAAATTAGCTGGGCATGGTGGTGCGTGCCTGTAATCCCAGCTACTCAGGAGGCTGAGGCAGGAGAATTGCCTGACCCCGGAGGTGGAGGTTGCGGTGAGCCGAGATCACGCCATTGCACTCCAGCCTGGGTAACATGAGTGAAACTCCGTCTCAAAAAAAAAAAAAATTTTATATATATATATATATATATATATATATATATATAAAATTGATTTTTCCATTTAGGAATGTAGTTTTTCCTCTATTTATTCAGCTCTTTTGTATTTTACAGCTTAAATAGATTCTCTTCCCTTCTACTTATTTCTAGGCATTTTACATGTTTAATGTGGTAATTATGTGTTTGGTCACAGAATAACTTACTTGTGATTATTTGGATGTTGACTGTAGAATAGTTTTCTTCAGGGTGGGGTACAGTGGCTCATGCCTGTAATCCCAGCACTTTGGGAGGTCAAGGCTGGAGGATCGCTTGAGGCCAGGAGTTCAACATCGGCCTTGGCAATGTAGCAAGACCCTGTCTCTACAAAAAGTAAAAATAAAAAAGCCAGGCATAGTGGCACGTGCCTGAGGCTGAGGTGGGAGGATTGTTTGAGCCCAGGACTTCCAGGAAGCATGTGGGTGAAAAAGCAAGACCCTGTCTCTAAGGGAAAAAAAAAAAAAAAAAAAAAGAATAGTTCACTTCATTTTTGCTCAAGCATGCCAGTCATACTTGAAAATGAATATAGGCCGGGCACAGTGGCTTATGCCTGTAATCCCAGCACTTTGAGGGGCTGAGGCATGTAGATCACTTGAGGTCAGGAGTTTGAGACCAGCCTGGCCAGCCAACATTGTGAAACCCCATCTCTACTAAAAATTAAAAAAATTAGCTGGCATAGTGGTGCACACCTATAGTCCCAGCCACTCGGGAGGCTGAGGGAGGGAAAATCGCTTGAACCTGGGAGGCAAAGGTTGCAGTGAACTGAGATCCTACCACTGCACTCCAGCCTGGGTGACAGAGCAAGACCCCTTCTCAAAAAAAAAAAAGAAAGAAAAAGTGAATATAAACAAGATTAGAAGGAATGAATACACTTAAGCGTATACACTTTTAAAATAAACTTCAAGTTTTTATGTCACTTACGTATTCATTAATGCAATAAGTTAGAAATTGTGAGGAAAAATGTAAATTCTTTGGAAGTGATCAATAATGTTCTTAATGGTTTAAAAGAGTGGAAGTCATAAAGAGGTACCTGAAAGTAATAAATTTCAGTTAACAAATGTGCCCTCTAATGAGATTTTTCTTTTTGTGTTGTATTTGGAATTTTACTATTAATTTTATGGTCCTTTCTTGGGAAAAATCTACCTGAGTGCCTTTTTAAATATAAAGACTGATTAAAATTATATTCTTTTAACTTGGTAACTTAAAAATCATAAAGGAGGATTATATTGGCCTGTATTCTATTTATGAATATTGTAAACAGAAATAATATGTTTTTGGATGATTATACATTACTGTTAATTTTTTTCTTTTTCATATTACAGGTTTTGCAAAAGACATCAAATTAAATCAAGTTCAAATATTCCCTGTGTCCCTAAAGACTTACTGATGATGTCTGAATTTGTTCTTCCAAGATTTATTTTTTGTCTTATTCAGTACTTAAGAGAAGGCTATAATGAACCAGGTATGTTTTAATCTACTTCTTGTTAGTACTCTTTTTAAATTCTAAATTTGCAAAGTTTTAGCATTAATGAGATGAATTTTTTTCAGATATCTTTTTTTGCTTAACATTTAAAAATAGGTGACTATAAAATACAGACTGAATAGAAACACGCTAAAAATAAATTATATAACCTTATAGATATGTTGTAGTAGACGTAGTTTGGTGCTTTCTGCTTCTGGGGTCATAAACGTTTTTGGTCAAACTTACTTGATTTTGCAGATCAGGAAGTAACCATTTTGTGGGGTTAAAGTGACTTTATTTGCAATATTAGGATAAAGCAGAATTGAGAACTCCTGGAAATGTTTGGATTTAACTTAGATTTTAGAAGATAAAATGCTTTATCAACTTTTTTTTAAGGGGTTTGTATTATATATTTATTCTCCATGTATATTATATAATAACTTATGATAGGGTCAAATTGCTCACTTTCAGATTGGGTGTGTGTAATCATGTTAGTATTTAAAAGAGAATTAAATTACAGATGTTCTTCTTACCTTTTAAGATTTAATCACAATCTTGATTAATATACTTCATTTAGTTAAATATTTGGATTTAGGTATCTATTAAAGTTCTCAGTCTGACGCTGTGAATTACAGATATTCATTAGTAGTATGAGTCAAATTTATTAACTTTTTGTTATGTCTTTTGCCTTTCTAATGATACCTGCATTTCTGTTCTATAAGAGACTACATTTTGCATTACTTTTAAAGGTTTAAAATTATTTAGTACTATAAATAACTTTATATTCATTTTGAAACTGTGGCACACATTTTCATCTTCTGTTGCTATCCTTAAAGTGTAGAGGAATGTTATATAATGTCCTCATTTCTTAAACTATCTTATCTTTATTGTGAGGAAACCATTATACTTCCATATTTGTACATTTTAAGCAAAAACATACAATCCTTTGTTAAGTACTTCTACTTAACAAGTAGAATATATATCTACTTGAATATATATATATCGAGAGTATATATCTTAAAATATAGAAAAATAAGCTGGGCATGGTGGTTCATACCTGTAATCCCAGCACTTTGAGGGGCTGCGGCAGGAGGATTGCTTGAAGACGGGAGTTTAAGACCAGCTGGGCAACATGGAGATCCTGTCCTTACAAACATTTTTACACTTGATCTTGGCCAAAAGGCCAAGAAGCGATTACAAACACTTTTAAAAGATAGCTGGGTGTGGTGGTAGCATGTGTCTGTAGTCCTAGCTACTGGGGAGGTTGAGGTAGGAGGATTCCTTGAGCTCAGAAGTTCAAGGCTGCCATGAGCTATGATTACATCACTGCACTCCAGTCTGGGTGACAGAATGAGATCTTGTGTCAAAAAAAAAAAAAAAAGGAATATATAGAGAAAAATATTATTTTGATTTGATTCCAGATTACTCTCTCTTTGGAATTAAGGAACCAGTTACTAGCTGGGTTATTGAAATTGCCTTCTGCATTATATCTCACATACTAGTTAGCAGACCTTTTTGGGAATTTACGTTTTGTATTACAGGCATTCTATTTTAGAAACAAATTATTTATTATGAGAACCTTAAAGCTTATCATTAGTTTAATCAAAGAATACTTCACACTAAAGTGTATTTTATATATATATATACATATATATATATATGTGTATATATATATGTGTATATATATGTATATATATATGTATGTGTATATATATATATACTGTATATGTATATGTATATTTGAGATGGAGTTTTGCTCTTGTAGCCCAGGCTGGAGTGCAGTGGCACAGTCTCAGCTCACTGCAACTTCCGGCTCCCAGGTTCAAGTGATTCTCCTGCCTCAACCTCCCGAGTAGTTGGAATTACAGGCATCTGCCACCACTCCTGGCTAATTTTTGGTATTTTTAGTAGAGATGGGATTTCACCATGTTGGCCAGGCTGGTCTCAAACTCCTGACCTCAGTTGATCCACCCACCTTGGCCTCCCAGAGTGCTGGGATTACAGGCGTGAACCACCGTGCCTGGCTTGTATAGTATTGTTGTTATTGATTTAACATTACAGTTATAAAAGGTAGACAACATAAGTATATAGCTTTATAATTATGTTATGATCTGAAAACATGAAGGAAAGAATGGAAACAGTTTTTATCTAAAGATGAACTGCATGAATGTAGGTTCATGAAAGTTTCTTCCTTATATTATTACTTCTGTTCAGCATTAATTGCTATCTGTGCAAAAAAAAAAAAAATTCTGCATTTTTGTATAGAGATTACTGTTTAAAATTAAAGAGCTTACGATAACCTAATCCAAGGCAATGAAAGTTCTAAGATCTTGAGGTTTCCCAATTTCTTTCAATTCTGTTTCTCATTCACCCTATAATCCTTAAATCTGTGTTAGAGCTTGTGTCAGAGCCCTGGAAAACCAAGAGTAAACATTAATTAAACATCTGCTATGTTACTATGTAAGTCACTGAGGAGAATATAAAGTTGAATAATAAATAGCATTAGCTTTACACTGAGAAAATAGGGTTTGAGATTCTGAATAAATGTTGAATGAAATGGACATCCGCTTTCCTGGACACACAGGTTCTCCATCACCTCTTTTATAGGTGTGGTTTTGTTCATTTGTTTGTTTTGGTTTTAAAAGCAATTATGGTTAAGCTATAAATCTCTTTATTCATTTCCTTCGTTTTAGACCTTGGCTTCTGTAAAACATCTCTATTCTTTTCATCTTTAATACTCTTTTTTAGTTGTTGTCCTAGCTGCTTTTCTTTCTCTCCAGCTCTCTTTGCCTGTTTTTTTTTTTTTAAGTTTTTAGTTTTTAATAATATTATTCATGTTTATGAAAAGTTATCTTTTAGTTGCTTTGCCCTTCAGCTAACATGAATCTGTATTTTTGAAATATTATAGGGGATGGGTTATTTATTTTTATTTTTATTTATTTTTTGAGATGGAGTCTCGCTCTGTCGCCAGGCAGAGCAGTGCAGTGCAGTGGGGCGATCTCGGCTCATTGCAACCTCTGCCTCTCGGGTTCAAGTGATTCTCCTGCCTCAGCCTCCCAAGTAGCCGGAACTACAGGCGTGCACCACCACGCCTGGCTAATTTTTGTATTTTTAATAGGGATGGGGTTTCACCATGTTGGCCAGGATGGTCTTGAACTCCTAACCTTGTGATCCACCTGCCTTGGCTTCCCAAAGTGCTGGGATTATCCACTGCGCCCAGCGGGTTATTTGTTATACAGATTTAAATTTGACATAATTTTGTCCTAATATTCTTATACTACTCTGAATATATTTGAATTCTGTCTTGTTTTATTCTAGGATGTGATCTAAACTTTTTCTTAAATATTATCTTTTTCTGAAACAGTCTTATGGTAACATTTATATATGTGGAAGTATAGGGTCCACAGATCAATGCTGCTTTTTGTTTGTTTGTTCGTTTTGTTTTGAGACAGGGTATCACTCTGTCACCCAGGCTGAAGTACAGTGGCATAATCTCGGTAAACTGCAACCTTCACTTCTAGGCTTAAGCCATTCTTCCGCCTCAGACTCTGAGTAGTTGGGACTACAGGTGCACCCTACCACATCTGGCTAATTTTTTGTATTCAAATGCTTCTTATACAAATTAAGTGCTTCATACCTTAGGAGGTCATTTCTGTTTTTCCGTCTTTTTTCCAAAGGACTGAATTCCTGAGTAAGTCTACCCTTGCTTGGGTAGGTGCTGGGTAGATACCAATTTTCTAAACAGAGTTCTTGTATTGACTTTTTTGATTATAAAATACTATACACCACTGTAATTTTGAAAGAATAAATACTGTTATTTTTAGTAAGATATTTTAAAGAAAATCATCCTTATTTGATTTTTTTTTCTTTTTTTCTTTTAGCAGCTGATGGACCATCAGAAAAGGACCTTAACAAAGTCCTTCAGCTTTTGGAACCTCAAATTTCCTTTTTAGAAGACCTAACTAAAATGGGAGGAGCAATGCGGTCTGTTCTTACTCAGGTTTTGACAAACCAGCAAAATTACAAAGATCTAACTTCCGGTAAGTAAAATGTTTGAAGAAGTGTATAGTTTACATATATTATTATAATGATAAGAAATTGAGTATTTCAGAACTTAAAAAAGGTAAATTGTAGATTTTTCATAGAATGCTAAAGCTGGAAGTTATTAAAAGAACTTCTTGTTTTATGGATGAGGAAACAGCCCCAGAAAAATGAAATGACCTATTTAAACCTCACAATTAATTTATGTTGGAGTTGGTACTAGAACCCAGGTCTCCTAACTTTTGATGTGACGTAATTATGCTGTACCTCTCTTTAAACACTCGTTCTTAGCCAGAAGGCTGAGAAGTGGTCCCCTTTCTTTAAACAGTAACAGCTATCATGTCTACGTTTTCACTTTTGATATTCTAGGTTTTTGGGTTGTATGGCCTACGATTTTCTAATAATACACAGTTTAAGTTATAAAACTTAGAATTGTTGAATGGTATATTGTTATACAAAACATTCAAAAGCCTTTCCCAAGCACTCTGCTTTGGATAACTGCATGGTTGGTATCACGAGAGCACAGACTGTCAAGCCAAATGGCGAATTCTGCTACATAATTATCATCTACCATATTAACTCTCTGCCTGTCTTTTGTGTAATTTTCAGGTTCCTTGAAAGCTAAGATCATGTCTTATTGATCTTTGTGTCCCACATTCCCTTGGATATTTTAGATGCTAACCTACTTTGTAGATTTCATTATTTGGTATAAACATGCTGTATATTCTGGTGATAAACATAAGCACCAAAATGTTATCTGAAGCTATCTTACATTATTCATTCTAGGGTTCCCCCTCCATTAGAATATTTACCTATTTATAGATATTAGTTAACGAAAAGACCATACTGAGATTTTGAATGGAACATTTTTTTCTGATTTGAAGTTTGTTTTAATTAGGTCTTGGGGAAAATGCTTGTGCAAAGAAAAGTCATGAAAAGTACCTTATAGCTTTGAAGAGCTCTGGACTTACATATCCTGAGGATAAGCTTGTGTATGGTGTGCAGGAGCCATCTGCTGGTACTAGTTCTCTAGCAGTTCAAGGTTTGTCTAAATATTAAATTTGAACAGTAGTAACTTTTCTGTATTTAAACCAAAAAAACCTCTCAAACTTTACTCATTATTGGAAAAATTTATTTTGAGCTAAAATAGTATTATTCCTTGTAAGAAAAGTAGTAATTGTAGTAAAAATTCAGAGCCAAAAAAGAATAGATTGGCAAAGGAGGGGTACATTTTTCTTAAATGGAATTTGATTAACTTATTAAAGTTTTGTTTCTATCTCATGAAAAATGTATAGTTGTTGTTCAAGAGTAGCCCATAACTTTACTACCTCAGTATTTTAGTAAACTGTGGTTTAAAACTGAAAAGAAAGAGATCCTTCTGAAACACCATTTGTAATTACTGTATTAAATCCAAGTTTTCACTGAAGATTTCCTGTTGAAGTATCAACCTATTAGGTCCAAACTTATTTAAGATAAATGTTGGAGGCTGGGCCCAGCGGCTCATGTCTGTAATCCCAGCAATTTGGGAGGCTGAGGTAGGCGGACCACCTGAGACTGGAAGTTTGAGACCAGCCTGGCCAACATGGTGAAACCCCATCTTTACTTAAATACAAAAATTAGCTGGGCATGGTAGCAGGCACCTGTAAGCCCAGCTACTTGGGAGGCTGAGGTAGGAGAATCACTTGAACCCTAGAGGTGGAGGGTGTAGTTAGCTGAGATTGTGCACTGCACTGCAGCCTTGGTGACAGAGCAAGACTCCATCTCAGAAAAAAAAAAAAGAAAGTGTTGGACTTCGCCAAGAAGATAACTGTTAGAATGAGGTGTCCTAAGGTAACAAAATTTAGCTTTTTGATATTTGTATTTCTCAGAATAATTTGAAAGTAAAGCAATATGTAGCAACTATGAAGGACAACTGTTTTTCTTCTCCTCCAAAGGTTTTGTAGGCGCAACAGGAACTTTGGGACAAGTAGATTCTTCAGATGAGGTGAGACTTAAAGTTCAAAACTTTTTAAAAAGTATAATTTTATAAGTTTTAGAACTATATAGATTTGTAGGTATTATGTAGTTTAAGTTCTTCATTCTGTAGACAAGGACGCTGAAACCCAGAATGGCTTCTGGGAAGCCTAGATCACACGATTACTTAGTGACAAAACAAGGTCTATATTTTTGAAAATTCTGCTAAATTAAGAATAATTTATTAAAATACTATGAAATGTAACTATTTTTCTAATCTCATAATAAAGTTACAGTTTACATGTCAAGGATTTTTTGTTTTTAATCTATGTACTGGGAAAAAGACCACTAATTTGATATTTCAATTTTTATAGTGTTTATGAATAATAAATCTTATATTTCTATATTTTATTAGTGCATAATTTATGAGAAAAATTGCTGTTATATTTGCTTATAATCTTGTTGCTTATAAATTTAAAATTTTATATTTCTAATATATTTAATTATTAAAATCTAAAAAATAAAATTACATTTAAACATATATGTCTTTTTTCTTTTGGAAATTTATTTTGAGTTGATAATATAATGTGAACTAAGCCAAATATGCTTTTTCTGTTATGGAAGTCTTGTAACTGATTTAACACCTTAAAATCTAAATTTTATAGTAGTTTTTCCCCTCCAAAAAGGCTTTCACAAAATGTTACATTTTGTGGTGTCTCATTTTGGACAATTTTCAAGAATTTTCATCAGTTTGGAGAGACAGTTTATTATGCTGTTTAGGATTGTGACTCCGGAATTAGACTGCCTGTGTTTGAATTTTGGCTCCTTTACCTATTAGTAGTGTGACCTTGGACAAGTGTCTTAACTTCTTCATATCTAAATTTCCTTATCTGTGAAATGGAAATAATAGTGCTTATTTCATGAGAATATTCTAAGGATTGAATGAGTTGATACATGTAAGCACTTAGAGCTCTGGTGCCTGGCATATTGTAGACACTATTATGTGTGTTAAAGAAATAAAATAGAGTCATTGAAAAAGCTTATGTAAATGATTAGCTTACAAATTTTGCTTTTGTTTTGCAACAAAATAGTAACTTCTGAGCATCGTATTGCTATAATGACAAATGGGAAAAGCTTGCTGATATTTAAAATAGACTTTCAAAACCATGTAAACATTTATTATTTTAACTAAACTGTAATAATTCCATTTTGAAGATGGGGAGGGGAATGGTAGGAGTAAGAATGCTAATTCTTCATATGCCATAGAAGGAAGTAATTGATAATACACATGTAGTTTTAAACTGTTTATTCTGCTTTAAGGGCATTTTGTAGGGAGGTGGAATGGCCTATCAAAAGGTGAGTTCTCAGAAGATTAAGAGTTGAACATGAAAGGGTGAATGAATGGGTACTTCTTTAGCAAAAGCCACCTGGGCAGGAGGAGTCTTATATCTGTAGCCAGTAGAAACTTTAGACAACTATAACATAATGAAATGGTTTGGTCATTGTTCAGAGCACGTTATTAAAATAATTTAGGCTGGGAGAGTTGGCTCATGCCTGTAATCCAGCACTTTGGGAGACCAAGGCGGACGGATCACGAGGTCAGGAGCTTCAGACCAGCTTGGCCAACATGTTGAAACCCCGTCTCTACTGCAAATACAAAAATTAGGGCACGGTGGCTCACGCCTGTAATCCCAGCACTTTGGGAGGCCGAGGCGGGCGGATCATGAGGTCAGGAGTTCAAGACCAGACTGGCCAACATGGTAAAACCCCATCTCTACTAAAAAAAATATGCAAAAATTAGCCGGGCATGGTGGCTCGTGCCTGTAATCCCAGCTACTTGGGAAACTGAGGCAGAAGAGTTGCTTGAATCTGGGACCTGGGAGGCGGAGGTTGCAGTGAGCAAGATCCTGCCACTGTACTTGAGCCTGGGCTATAGAGTGAGACTCCATCTCAAAAAAAGAAAAAAAAAATACAAAAATTAGCTGGGTATGGTGGCATATGCATGTAATTTCAGCTACTAGGGAGGCTGAGGCAGGAGATTCGCTTGAACCTGGGATGTGGATGTTGCAGACCCGAGATTGCATCATTGCACTTCAGCCTGGGTGACAGAGTGAGACTCCATCTCAAAAAAAAAAATAATAAAAAATAAAAGAAAAGCCATGTGATACAACAAAAACGAAATGAAAATTAGTGTCAGGCAATTCAAGGATTATGAAAATTATGAATAGTTTCGCTAAAAGGGACCATATAATTCACTTTGTCTTTCTTTTTTTTTTTTTTTTGAGATGGAGTTTCGCTCTTGTTACCCAGGCTGGAGTGCAATGGCGCGATCTCGCCTCACCGCAACCTGCGCCTCCTGGGTTCAGGCAATTCTCCTGCCTCAGCCTCCTGAGTAGCTGGGATTACAGGCACGTGCCACCATGCCCAGCTAATTTTTTGTATTTTTAGTAGAGACGGGGTTTCACCTTGTTGACCAGGATGGTCTCGATCTCTTGACCTCGTGATCCACCCGCCTCGGCCTCTCAAAGTGCTGGGATTACAGGCTTGAGCCACCGCGCCCGGCCTACTTTGTCTTTCTTATTTGTGAATGAAAAATCTGAATTCCAGAGAATTAACTGATTCACTAAGGCTGGTAAATGCCCTTTAGTTAGTGGTGGAGTTGAAACTGCTTACTAGTTGTTCTGTCTGCTAGTCTAAGAGTTCTTTCTATAAAGTGGATAAACCGTGATTGTCATTACTAATTACAAATTTGCTATGCAGCAAATTTGCCCAAAGCTTTATGTCTTAAAATTACCATTTCATTTTGCTCACAGTTTTATGACTTAGGAACGTGGAAAAGGCATCCGGACAGTTCTCACTTTGGGTTAATATGTGGTTGCAGTTCGTTGTTGGCTGCAGCTGTCATCAGAGGGCTTCAAACTGTGATGGAGATCTAAGATGGCTCACTCACAGGGCTGATGGTCGTTGCTGGCTGTCCACTGGGAACTCAGCTGGCTGTTGATCAGTATGACCACATGTGGTTTCTCCAGCATGGTGGTCTCAAGTTGGACGTCTTACATAGTGACTCACTTCTCCCAGACCAACAGCCCAAGAGTAGAAGCTGAAGAGACTTTTCTGAGCTAGCCTTGGAAGTAACATAGTGTCACTTCACTTCATCCTTTTTAGTTGTAAATGAGTTGCTAAAATATGCCCAGATTCAGTGGGAGGTGATATAGATCCCACCTCTTGATGGGAAGAATGTCAAAGAATTTGTAAACATGCTTTAAAACTTCCACAACCAGGATGTGACATTAGCCATTCTTTTCCCTGGATTCAGTTGATATCTAATAATAGTAGGTAGTGATAATAGCTAAATAATGTACCAATAATTTATTAAAAACTTTCTATTTTAGTGGCACTACCTTTTGAGAAAAGCTACAACTGATAATGTAATGCCTCTTTAGCCAGTAATGGCTGTTACAGAGTTTTAATGAAAATCAAAGCTTTCCTTAAGTATAATAGTTACTGTTGTACATCAAGAGACTAAAAGCTGATATTTAGATTGTAAGATATTTTATTTTATTGTCTTTATTTATTTTAAGACAGTCTTACTCTGTTGCCCAGGCTGGAGTGCAGTCAGGCGATCGCGGCTCACTGAACCCCTGCCTCCTGGGTTCAAGCTATTCTCTTGTCTCAGCCTCCCAAGTAGCTGAGATTACAGGTGCACACCATCACGCCCAGCCAATTTTTGTATTTTAGTGGCGTTGGAGTTGTGCCATGTTGGCAAGGCTGGTCTTGAACTCCTGATCTCAGGTGATTCACCCACTTTGGCCTCCCAAAGTGCTGAGGTTACAGTTGTGAGCCACTGCGCCTGGCCTGTAAGATATTTTAGAGAGTGAGTTGACCTTTATCTTTGTGAAGCAAAAAAAAATACTAAAATTTTACTTCTATTCATTGTAGGTTAAAGAACAAAATATATATTTGAATTTAATTAATAACGAGGCCATAAAACTACTGTGACTCTTCTGTTAGTCTCTTCTTGGGGTTGTATATCCTGTTTTAATCTGGTTTGTTTTTTATTTATTAATGGAAAACATTATTTTATTAGGTCTAATGGCCTACATGGAATAAAAATTCCATTGGGGCTAGGCATCATAAGCAAGAGTTTGTGTGATTTATTTGGAGAGAAATATGATAATTTCCATCAACTCTTTTAAAAATAAATGTGATTGTTAAAGTTTGCCTTTACTTTTGTTCTTCTCAAAGTATTTTTTAAACATATATTAAAATTGTCAAAATGTAAGACTATAGAATAGGTTAAGGTGAAAATAGATGAAGGGATAGGATAGATGGAAAGAGGATGATATAGTAAGAGTACTCATACAGATGTTCTTGAACAAATAAATATTTTATGCCATTTAAATATTTCATTAAGGATTTTAATGCTGTGTTGCATTTTATTTGCAACTGTAGGCACAAATGACATACTTGTTTTAGTGTTTATATTTGAAATTTAGTGAAGAGCTAGATATGGTTTCAGGATTAGAGTTTCTACACCATTACCTTATAGGCCCATGGGATTATTAAGCAAACCCTTTACAAAATTATATTCTTGTAAGGTAATATATATATAAAGGAAGATAGGATGAGAATAAGAGGATAATAACATTTTAATTACTACTATAGAGTAGGAATTGTAACAGTTAAAAGATGTTTGAAGTTAGAAGTTGGAATTGGAAGAGACTCTAGATGTAATCTGATTCAACCTCTTTTAAAAAATGGACCAGGCGTGGTGGCTTACACCTGTAATCCCAGCACTTTGGGAGACCGAGGCAGGTGGATCACCTGAGGTCGGGAGTTTGAGACCAGCCTGACCAACATGGAGAAACCCTGTCTCTACTAAAATTACAAAAGTAGCTGGGTATGGTAGCACATGCCTGTAATCCCAGCTACTCAGTAGGCTGAGGCAGGAGAATTCTCTGCTTGAACCTCTGAGGCGGAGGTTCCAGTGAGCCGAGATCATGCCATTGCACTCCAGCCTGGGCAAAAAGAGCGAAACTCAGTCTGAAAACAAACAAAAAAATGAAACAGATTTGAAACTGTAATAACAGCAAGAGTTTTATTTGCAGAAAGTTTTATTTGAATGATATATATATTATGTCTTTTTAATTTTATTCATGCAAGTTGTATCGATATTTGTCCCTGCTGTATCCATATTTGTCCCTGCTGTAACAGAACATTATGTACTGAGCAGTGCTATTTATACACTTGACATTCTTCATACTGCTTCTACTTACTCTTTTTTTTGTGTAGCTCATATGAAGTAAGAGTGGAAAACGTTGTTTGTCTTGTATGGAACCCTCCCAAAATTAAGAGCATACTTTATGAAATATTTTAAAATTTAAGTTCATGTTTATTCTTTTTTTGTTTAAATTTATAACCATCAGATAATTCAAACTAAAATTATCTCTAATACTACAAGTAAATGGGTCTAGTTAGAGTTTCTCAGGGAATAGTATCTTTTAGATAAAAATAACTTTTCAAGGAAAGATTATATTCACTGTGGCTGTAATCATAAGCAGTGCCCATTTATCTGTATGCAGTGGCCAGATCTTTAATCTCTGTGACTTTGAAATACCTAGCTGTTAATATAAAATGAAATCATTTAAGATACTTTTCTCCTATGAAGCTATGAAAATATGAATGTTCTTTGTGGGAAAATTGAAAAATAGAAGAAGGTATAAAAAAGAAAACATAAGCTGGGCACAGTGGCTCACACCTGTAATCCCAGCACTTTTGGAGGCTGAGGCGGGTGGATCATCTGAGGTTGGGAGTTTGAGACCAGCCTGGCCAACATGGTGAAACCCTGTCTCTGCTGAAAATACAAAAATTAGCTGGGCATGATGGCAGGTGCCTGTAATCCCAGCTATTCAAGAGGCTGAGGTGGGAGAATCACTTGAACCCAGGAGGCAGAGATTGCAGCGAGCCGACATTGGGCCACTGCGTTCCAGCCTGGGTGACAGAAGGATAGTCTGTCTCAAAGCAGACAGACAAAACAAAAAGAAAACATTTACATTCAACCTTACCATCCAAAGATTATCACTGTTTGTAAATTTTGCTTGTTTACTTTTGTCTTTTTCCCGTATACTCTTACATGATTGAGAAGTAATCATTTTTCAAAATAAAATAAGTTACTGTGTAGATATGCTTTGAATATTCTTTTCTTTATTCAAGACACAATCCAAGTGAATCATTTGGATTATTATTTCCAAAAATAATAGCAAAAGTAGGACAATTGAAATAAAAAATTAGAGATACTTTTCATAAATGAATAGGTAAAAGAAAAAAGTTAATTTTACTTTTGGAGGCATAGGGTTTAATTTTAATTTGGTATCATAAAATACATTAATAGTGGGGGTGGGGTGGGGAATCACATAAACTGTTGGTGGGCAAGGTTTTAGAAATATTTCATGTATTTCTTTTCCAGTGCAGGAATTGATTTTATAACATTCCTGACAGTTGATAAGCCTCTCCATAAATACTTCCAATCGTAGGGAGCTTACCTAGTTTATGAGGCAGCTTACTCCTTTGATAGCTCTAATATTTAAATTCTTCTCGATCTTGTGTTAAATATTGTAACGTTCACATATTTCTTGTTTTGCCCTCTAGAAAGATTTTTATTTCCATATGACACTGTTTTAAATATTTACCTTTAGATATCAGTGTTCCCTGTTGTGCACAGTTCTTTCTTTTCATCTGTCTGGTAAACTCATTCCCTTTTAAAATCTGTGTTCTGATTCAGTGCACAGTGATGAGACATCTTTTGATAGGCATGCTGTGTCTTCATTAAAGCCCAAAGCTTTTTGTTATTTTTTTTAGCAGCTACCTAAATTGTTGGCAGGAGCCACAGAGGTAAAATAAATGCCTAGCATTTTCCTCTGGGCCCCACCTTACAGCTGACGAGTTAGAGTTCCCTTCTAGTGTTGTACTTGTGAAGTTGACGTAGAGCAAACAGTCTGATTTTAGGGGCTTACATAAATCTTTAAGTTTCATCTTATCATTCTAGTCTTTTAGGATCTTTGAATTTTATTTTTATAAGGTGACATATTAATATTCCTTCTAGCCCTGTGTGTTCTGTATTAATATTCTTTGTGTATTGTTGTAACCAGCTGTGAATTTACCCGACTTCTTTTTATGAAGCTCACATTGTTTTCATCTCTCTAGAAAATCCATCAAAAAAAAAAAGAAAGGTTAATTTGGGTTGAGAAACCATCTGTAGATTTTGTAGATTGGGAGTTTGAATCTCTTTTTCTTGGATTTTGTTGTCTCATATCTTCTTGTTTCTTTTCCAAAATGATTTGGACCTATGTCCGTATTTTGTGCCTGAAACACATGCAGCAGTGGTGCCTACTTCCCTGCTTAGGGACCGTTTAAGGCCTGAAAAGTATTCCTGAGGGCTGTGTAAATGCTGTCTGGGTTGGGATTATATTTGATTTATTTCCTCTTGTCAGTTGGACCGTCATCTTCTCTTAGGCTCCTATACTGCTTCCTCAGGGACAAATGAACCTCAGCTCCATGTCATGAATTTGGAGGGCTGGGAAATTGTGGTTATGAGAGGTGTTTGTTTTCATTTTCCTTAATGCCTGAATTCCCCACTCTTGAGAGTAATTCCTGTTTGTTAACGGTATTATACTTTCTAAAAATAAAAATATAGGACTTATGACTGATAATATAGTTATTGTTGGAGCAAGTAGTATTGGAAATCAGACTTGTATTTTAAAAAGATGTTTATTAACTGAAAACTACAATCCATATTTATTGTTAAATAAATAGAATATAAATAATAAGAAAAAGATAATATTACCTAAATCTCTATCACTTAGTGGTGACTCACTGTAAACATATGACATTCTTTATTTTAAAAGTTTTTTTATTATTTTTCATCTGTGCTATGACTTTAAAACATCTGACATTCTAACAGATTTTATGTATATTTTAATGGTTTAATGCTATATATACTCCTGTATAACTTGTCATTTTTTAAATGACAGTTTTGAACATCTATAAAAATACTAACAGATTTTATGTGTGAATATTATCAATACTTAAATGATTTCATACTGCATATGCTATTTTAAATAGCATGCTTTTCTCATTTATAATAATGATTTTTGAACATCCGTGTGGTCACAATGAATATAGAGCTCCAGCATTGTTTTTCTTTATATGGTATGAGTTTGCTATTATTTATTTACCTAATCATCTTTTATTGGGAACCAAAGACTTTTTTTTTTTTTTTTTACCATTATAAATAACATTGTGATGAATAGGTATGCATATAGTCCCAATTGACTTGTCTGTTTAATTCTTTGTGTTAAATTCCTAGAACTGGAATTCCGTTCTAAAGATTGCCATATTGCCATTCAGGGAAATTATACTACTGTATATTCTCACCATTGGTATATAAGAGTGCCCATTTTCCCAGAAGCTTAGATGCAGATAATCTCCCTTCCTAGCTGTATTTGATATCTACCATGATGTTAAGGCCAACTGAGTGGTCTGCATTTTCAGACTTCTGTCTTTTGCCTTTGCTTATGCTATATTCTCTTCTTGGCATGACTTTCCCCTCCTTCGCTTTGCAAATTCTACCTGTACTTTAAGTGTTTAAAGCCAGGACATTTATAAAACTTCATATTGCCGTGAACATCCTTGATCAAGGATATTCTTTTCTTTTTTTTTTTTTGAGATGGAGTTTCGCTCTTGTTACCCAGGCTGGAG